>NW_005841899.1:784508-790417 GCF_000455745.1 Alligator sinensis | reverse complement strand
CAGGAAAAGCTACTGATTCACATTAGCCCTGACACTGAAAGTGCATTAATAAATTAATGACTTAAACATGGGCAAAGCTAGCAACCTTGGGCCAAACTCTGTTCTTTTTACATCTGCACTTGTCTTCTTAAGTAAGTAATGGATCAGAATGCATATAACTGAGGACACAGTTTGTCCCACTATATAATGCATCAACGCAGGCTTGTACTATTTATTGTTCGTTATTTTGCTTTGTTGCATATTGTGCAACAAAGCTATTGTGAACTCCTGCGAAAACTAAGAAACTTAATGCGTTCCATAGGTAAATAAATAGTCTTTTATATTTCCTGTCCTATTTGTATCCATCTTCAGTAAGTACCCAATAGGTTGTTTAAACAACACAGGGGACCATTTCTTGCTGAGGCACCGAGTTTCTAAAAGTGATAATGTATTTTAGCCTTTGCAAAATGGATATGCAAGTTATTTTGTTATCGTGAGGCAAGAACAGTTTCTTGTCTGTCAAGCTTCTTACATAAATAAATAGTGCTTAAACTCGTTCTTTGTGGAGGAGCCGGCATGTAATTGGGTTTTCTTTCAGAACTATAATTAATGAAATATAATTCTGTAATTTTTTGTCTACACAGAATAAGGATTATATTACATGCTTCCCCTTCCAAATACATCATGACATGTGCTTGCCTATCACATTAACCTAAGCGTCTTGCAATTAAACAACGGAATGAGCTTCTTCATAGTAAACTTGTCTAATATAGTAGCATAACTCTATTGTATACTACAATTCTCACCTCCCAGAGTTCCCTATTTACAAAACCTTTAGATCACCCAGTCTTATCTCATGATTTTATTACAAGACTGGCAACGTTTGGTGTTCATGTCTTATATCTGTAAAGCATGAGCTAATATTTTTTTCTTTGTTTTCTTCTTTTCCCCTAGAAAAGGAAACGTCTGTCTCTTGTGGTTACCTAGAGCTTTGTAAATACAAATCCTAATGATACAAAATCAGAAAGCAAATAAGAGGAACCCAAATGCTATTATTAAAAAAAATCAAAACATGCGAACAAAAACCCCTCTTTGATATTTGCGCCAGTCTCATGACTACAGGAGCTGACTCATGATTGTTGACTGCTTGGGGCTGGCACTGCTTAATACCTTTCAAAGCAGAAAGAAACCCAGGAGGGAAACATTATGTAGTATCCAAAATAAAAACAGTACATCAACATCAAATGAAAAAGAATGGTAAAAATTACTGCACGTATCACCCAAACAGTATCAGTATAATGTGCATCTGCAGTAATGTGTTAGAGGAAAGAAGAGCCAGACCATTCTCTTATCGTATATCAGATTAGACCATTGACTTTGGCAGTCAGACATGGATAAAATGGCAACCCTATATCCTAAAATATTTTAAAGCTAAATACAAATGCTATTACCTCCACTTCAGTAACAAGCGTTAAGTGAAGGAGATGATGACATCCAAGTCCTTATGATCACTTTTTCCAACTGTCAGCAGTGCATGAAACACCTGCATAATACTGTCAGTTAATTGCCTCGCCACCCCTACAACTTACTCTGTCTTTTAGCCAACCCGAGGTATTGTTGTTATTTTACCAGGGTACAATACAGAAACAAAATATAGTCCCATGCAATCAACCCATGTACCCATAAGTCCCAGGGCAAAATACTTTCTCCCAGGGTAAATGAATGTCAAATTAGGGAAGGAACCCTAATCTTACTGAAGTCAATGGGCACCCAACAACCTGATGTGTATTCTTCAGTCTGTGCTAATCGTTCCTTCATTCATCCAAAGTGAAGTTGAAAAAACAATTAAAAAGAAAAAAACCCCACAGAACTCAAATGCATAAACCAGTTTTTCATATTGCAAAATGTTTTCAAAGTTGATATTCTCTAGCATAAAAGGCTCTATATTCATGTTTTACAAATAGCACATATGGCGATCCTTCCAAGCAAATTCCAGGGAATTTGAACAAGGTAGTTTGTCCAGGGTAACCTCCCAAATAGCTATTTGGCCACAATACCAGAGACTACACTCCTACACTTTCAGAACGTACTGTGAGATCTTTAATCAACACAGTGGGTAAAGGATCTGTGGTATGTACCATCCCAAAAATGGCACCATTATGACTACAGTGTCCCCTGGAGCAGAGTCAGGTGTTTATTACTGGTTAAAGAAAGGGGTCCCATCAACTAACATCACTGCGTCTTAGTTCACCTGAGTTTTTCTGTAAGGTCTCACTTAAGTTCTTACCTGGTCCAGTTAAGAGCAGGAAAGTCTCCCAAGGCCTGAAGAAAGGTGTTTGTGCCTGAAAGCTTGCAAAGAACTGTTTTCCAACTATTTAGTCAGACTTATAAAAGATATCACATCTACCTAAAGAACCTTACCTGGTCCAGTCCCTTTTAGTTAATAAAATATTATATGGCATGATAAAATATGATAAACTTGGTGGACAGACTAAGGATGGTTTGGATAGATCCCTCCCCCCCACACACACACTTTTACATAATTGCTCATTAAAAATAAGCATCCTGTTCCATCTAATCTGTCTTCTGTCGCCCAAGTTCTCTAAGGACAGAGCAGCAAGGGAGGAACAAAGCCTGTTATATGCCAAAACACAATCTTTTTCACAAATGCTGATGACCGGAGTTAGACTACAGGTTTAATCATCCATGGGTCCAGTTACACTATACTCTTGCATGAGCCTAAACTAATCATTTCATTTCCCACCTAAACCAAGTAACAGTATTCGTTCTCAACTTGCCAATAATTCATTGATCCACTTGTTGCTTTCCAAAACTAATACAGTAAATGAGGAAGGGCTGTTATCTATGATAGCAAATGTACCTGAGGGCATTTTGAAATCTTTGCACCCTGGGTCTCTCAACATAAAATGTTGAATGTTATCTTTTTCTTTTTTATAATATTTTCTGTTACATGAGTTTGTAGCATAAGAAAAAAAAAAAGACTGGTCATTCTTATTGAACTGCTCCCTAAACAGGTGATAAACTGTTCTTTGAGCAGATCTCTGGTTGGAAATTCCAGGAACCAACAAAGGGATAAAATTACTCTTGTATAATCCTACTGTGCATTTTTAATATAATGCGCTAATACATTGTCCGGCTTTTTCAAGAAAATTACAACACTTGCCAGTGTAAACCTAGCCAATATCTGATTGATTCCGGTCTGTAGGGATTGGACCAGTTCAGTGTAATTTCCTGTCTTGTTGCTTTCATTTCTATTAGGGAGTCTTTTGGTTCATGGAAATCAATAGGCTTACACATGCAAAATGTGAGGTTATTTTCTAGCAAGTTTCATTTGTGCCTGTACTTTATGGAAAATGCCACTTTTCTGCTCTTAGTATGTCTATGGCATGTTAGTTTTTTTGGCAGACGTCAAAACTTACTCATAGACGATATTCATTTACCGTTAAAAAAAAATAAATCCCGAAGGAGACGAGAGATATAAATTATTATGAAGAGGCTGGGGATACTTTACACATACAAATTCCGGAATCTGCCACTTAAAATGTTAATGGCACTTAACTGTTTTGCAAATTGGGTCCTATTTGTCTCAGCAGAATCATTAAAGCTATGATTTATCCTAAAACAGACTTTATTATTCCATTTAATTATAATGGAGGAGTAAGCCTACAAACCCCTAGCAATCGATTCCTTTAACATAGTGAACTTTGGACAGACGATAATTATTTCCGTACAGGAGGAGAACTTTATTTTTGTAAGAAATATGTTTCTAATATTGTCCTTACTTGTTACAGAAATTGAAGCAAACTGAAGAAACAAAAGACGATTCTGAGAATAGATTATCTAAAATTTCCCTGGAGTCACTCAATAAATTTAACAGCAATAATATGATTTTATTAGAAAAAGAGAAGAACTGTCTGAACAAGGTTGAAGGACAAAAGGAAGTAAATGGAAAGAATGAAGACGCTTCTTTAAATAGCTCTGATAGGCATGGTGTAGACAATTTAGAATCCTTGAGTGATTCTTTATATGATAGCTTCTCATCTTGTGCCAGCCAAGGCTCTAATGATGTATAAAGACACTTTCCAGTGGGCTGTGAATGGAGCACTTAAGGAACTGGAAAAAAAAGAAAGAAAGAAAGCAAGCAAGAAAGGAAAGAAACAACTGTTGAAAAACTTCAGCCTAAATTGTTGGATTCTCAGCAGGGAATTTCGTGACTTATCATCATGATACAGCAATAAGAAAAGACGAGACTGCGTTTATTGTGATGCGTGAGACTGAGAAGCGAACGCAAAAATGCTGTTATACAAAATGTCTTAATTTTGCACTTTTATGAATCTTGTACAGAAGTTGTACATTTTTTGAAAACAAATTATATTTGTAGAAAAAATGACAGCAATAAATATTAAAGTGGCGCCATTCTTCTGGAATGGCAGATGACTAACTTTTAAAAGGCGATGTTCATATTAACAAGAGAAGCTAGTAGATTTTTAAAGAAAGATTTATAATTGTTCTAGTCTTAAAACTGTATGTAGGAACACTGCTTTAACATAAACCTGAGCCTTCCAAATTGTCTGTAATAAACTTTCTTGGACCCTCATTTTACAACATACACTTTAATTTTTTTTTTTTCATTTTCGTACGAGTTCACTTAAGGTTCGCTAGGGCTACGTGCATTTTAGTTGGTGCAATTCCACAGTGTGTCTGTTGATACATCGAGAGGGTTTTGATGATTGATACAATAAGAAAATGATTGGATCCAAAGGCCCTGTCTTCTGTGGCATGTAAGTAGTCCCAGGACTTTGTACATTGTAAAGTTACCCATGTGCGTAACCGAGAAAGATCACCATCACAGACGTTCAATTTGAGTTTTTCCTGACACGACTGCAGGATCTGGCCTTTATTTCTAATGGCAGGATGTACTTTAAAGCATCCCTACTTCTTTGCTCTTTATATAACCATGTAACAAGAATCATTTCTGAATGCGGTGGGTTGATTTTTTACCATCTCAGACCCACTTTGTCCTCAAGGCCATTGGTTAATCCTGGAAAAAATTGAAATACCGTTCATATTTCTGATTTACAGCTAAGGAAAACAAATACAAAGACCTTGGTGCTAACAAAGCTTAATTCAACATATCTGGGGCTTTTTCTACAGAGACTATTTATACGTACGGGAAAAATCTATTTCAAGAGTTCTGTGTATTTTTTCTAGTGGTGAAGTATTTATAATTGCTTTTGTACAGCAACCTGTGAACTGGGTATATTTGCGTATGTCTAGACTCTTCACTGTTTCTTTAGCACACACCTGTTAATCTTTTGACGACGCTAGTGTACGGTCCGTGTTATTTCGGTAATGCTTTGTGCAATTTGTTACAGTTGTGGTTTTCGGGGGTTTTTTTGGTTTGTGTTTTTTTACCTTGTCAGTGGGGTCAGGCGTACCCTGTCATTATCTCCTTGGCTGCCGAGCCATTTCATTTGCGACGTATTTCTAAATAAAAGCCCTGTGACCTGTCTGGAGAGCGAGTTCAACAGAGCTTTTTGGCAGCGTGAAGTTTGAAGTATGGGTTCGTGGGTCCTCACCCTATTTTTTTTTCCTTCGCCGATGCACCCCTGGCTTCACAGAGGAGTCGAGGCGCCCCCTCTTCAATACATGCCAGGGCTTGGTTTTGACTACAGCAAAAAAGAAAACCCACAAAAACCCCCCAAAAGCGCGTCTTCTGTTCCAGTTTGTGAGCAGGGCTGAGCATTTCCATGTCTCTGCTTGCAGCAGGTCAGTGCCGTGCCCGCACCTGGCCCTGCGAGCCCCCGCTGCAAGCGGTGCGAGAGAGGGAGGGCGGGCAAGGAGGCGCATTTAGGAGCCCCCCGCCCCCCGGCAGCGCAGCGCAGCGCGGCGCTGGGGGTCCCCGCCCC
>NW_005841899.1:758714-784266 GCF_000455745.1 Alligator sinensis | reverse complement strand
CGGAGCCGGCGCGCGGCTATTAGGCGCCGCGGGGAGGAGATGCCGCGGGGCCGGCGGCTTCCTCCTCTGCCCTCTGCTGGCTGCGGCTCGCCCCGGGTTTGGGCTCATTGAAAACGCCGAGGGAGGGAGGGAGAGAGAGAGAGAGAGAGAGCTCCCCGTGTCGCCTCCCGTCTCGGCCTTGCCCCGGAGGGGGCATCGCTTGCTGCACCTGTTGCTTGACTCCGGGCTCGACCCGTCTCTCTCGCAGGCGGCGCGCTGCAAATCCAGTGCTACCAGTGCGAGGAATTCCAGCTCAACAACGACTGCTCCGCGCCCGAGTTCATCGTCAACTGCACCGTGAATGTCCAGGACATGTGTCAGAAAGAAATCATGGAGAAAAGTTCAGGTGAGCCCTGAAATCGCTTCCTTCCCCCCTCGCCAGCCCCGTTTGCTCCCTCGGCTTCTGCTGCCCTGCCGCGCCGGGCATTTATTTTTTCCAGTTGTCAAAGGGGCCGTGACTTCCAAGCCAAACTTAAATATTTCTGAGCTGCTTTACAACCCAATAAGGTTAATCGCCTTCCTTTTCAAGTGGGAAATAGTGAAATTTCCAAGCCAAATGTTAATACAGCTGTTAAAATGGTCTTATGGGCCTCCCATTTCATTTTTACAGCAGTGGGAAATTAATAACAAGTCAATTTAATCTCATTACAGTTAATTACATGGGCCTCCCCCCCCCAAGAGATGGGAGGAAAGAGCATTAAATTAATAATTCCCTCCTTTCTTTATTTACTCTAGCATTTCTCATATGGTAAAGGTCGATCTTAAGCAAGGAGAGGCAGAGATAGCTGGGTTTCACCCATAAACCAGCGGGCAGGTGGAAATAGATGAGGGATCTATAAACTGTTTCTGGAGTTCGGGAGGTCATTGCTGATGGGATGCATGGAGCAGGTGTAGTCTCGCTCAGCAATCTTCAGGGGCTTTTGCCCCATGCAGAGTATTTTTAGCACACACGACACCGAGATAAAAATGCTTTCAAGAGGGAGGAAGCTGCCTGGTAGTTAGTGCTCCTACCCCTCTGCACAGTAATCATTGTGCTGTGCTGTGCATTGGTCTTTTACACATCAAACACTGCACAACATTTCAAGGAGGACTGTTTGTGTTTTAAACGTCAGGTCCTGCCTGCCTTCTCAAATTCGGGAGCATGCAGCAGCTTTATCAGAGACTGCTGGGGCAGGTATAGTAGGTAGAGGAAGAGTGCTTAACCGTTGTTATTTCATATCGCTTCCTGACCTTATCACAGCTGACAGTTGTGATCTTTGGAGAACTGGAAGGATGGAGGGCAGCCGTGGCTCCCTGAAGTTCTCTGAATTAGGTATTACCTCTGTACACCCAGGTGGGGGATGGGTTGAGAAACCCATCTCCAAAAGGCAGAAGCACACAGCACTGGGTGCAGGTTACACAGTACCACCTCTGGGGAACAAAACACTGGTTTGGGCCCTGTGGGGAATTTATATTGAAGATCAATTTATACTGAGCTAATCAAATGAGAATGGTATGTTGGGAGTGTTTTGGCACTCGTGTCCATAAAGCTGCAGTTTGTCTCCTTCCAATAACAGGGGCTCCATCTATTAATGGGAAATGTAAATGCAGCCGAAGTTCCTGAAATCTAGAATAGTTGTTTTGCATAAGCAGTGTTTTGTAATGAATAAAATTTACAGCTTTAAATGATATTTCCAATATACTTATCAGCAACTTCAGGTCATACTGCTAGTCACAGATAACACCCTGGGGGCGGGGAAAAAAAAAATCACTGCAAAGAAATGCAATCACCCCTTCAATACACAGTGGTGGTGTCGTAGGCATTTGCCCTCATTGCAGGTAATGCACAGAGCAGTACCTTTCATCTGCTTTATGAAGGAGGAATGCAGAAAAAGGGAGTGCAATGTAAAGGAAGATTAGGACCTGTCAGTAAGAGAACTGAGTTTTAAAAATGTGAACATAAAATATTTCCCTCAAACTATATTGCTGGAGCATTTTATTTCGAGATGTGTTTGTGTAGAGAGGATAGCGGAGGTTTGAGATGGTTACAGCTTGTGAGGTTCTTTAAACCTAGGAGCAAGTAGACAAGTGTCTGAAATGCAGGCTTTGCCACATGCACACCTAAATTGTCTGCATCTTTTTAATAGCTTTGAATGAATGATGTGGAGGAGTCTGAAGTGCTATCAAAATCCCGGATAGACAGATGCAGTTACCACTCCATAAAAGTGTCACCTGTCCTCATTTAACTCTTAGCACTTTCATTCCCTTGCACAAGATTTTCATTTGAGTTTAGAATTTTAAGCTGCGTCTCCCTCCCAAGATCCAGATCTGTAATCATCTCTTCACTTTGCAGCCAGACCTCTTTTAATCTAGGAACGGTTTACTTAAAATATTAATCTCACTCCAAAAGATTTAAGGGGCATTCGCTCATATGACGCACGTACCGCTGGTTTGCTCAGGCTTCAAAAAAAAAAAAGTAAGATTAATCAGTTTGCAAACTTAATTGTTAAACTAGCATGGCAGTACTAAACTGAGAATGAGAACCATTCTAATTGGATCTTACAAAAATTAAGGGTGTATAAACTTGTCTTCTTCACTACGAAGAAATTGATTTGCCAGGGATTAATGAAAGGCGGGGAAATGGTAATGACATTTTCTTTGTTTTTTCAACCTCTGTAATATTACATTAGTGATAACAACAACAAAAAATCTCTGGATGCTATTTGAATTTCCTTTTTAAAAGGAACTCTCCTGCAGTGTATAGCACACTAAAATCCATCTTTCATGGTTTAATTTTATAAATGCAGCTCTTGTTCATTTGAAGTTAGGCAGTTATAGACTCCTTTTAGCAGGTAAATCTTAATTTATATATTCCAAGTGGAGTGAAATTTGCATTATAAACTTACCTTCTCCTCTGTTCGCCTCAGTCGGTTCTGGAGGGGGTTGGTATTAAAACTAGAGGGAACTGCCACCATAAAGGCCTCAATTCATTTATTATTTTTTCTTCTAATATTTAAATGAATGCAATATAAAATGCCTTATTCTCACAATTATTATTTGACAATTCAACCTCCTTTAACTGTACATTTTATAACTCAGTTTCTTTTGCTCCTGCTTATCACTGAAAGCTGAAAAGTGTTCCAAATATTGATTTTCATTTATAATGGACCTGGAGTCTGAATTTTTAACCCAGTATATAAAGAATGTGAATTTTCAATTACTTGACAGCAAAATCTTGTAATTAGAGTTTTTCCTCTTGACTAGATGCAGTCAAAGAAGTATTAATTTAATTTTTATAGACTAACCAATTTGTGCCCTTCGAAAAATATAACTCTGTCAGTGAGCAAAATGTTACAGGTTCTCCTGAACCTTATTTAAAAGTTAAATGCAGTATATTAAGATAAAGTTCATGGTCTGAGTCAGTAACCTAATTGATCCAGTCACCCATCCTTGGCAACACACATTAATCTATTTGTCTGTTTTGTAATAAAAGGGGGTCACTGATTTACATGCTGTGGTGTGTCTGTGTTATAGTCACTGGCATGTAGGCAGTTGCTACTTTCTTACATTAAAGTTAAGCAATGACCGCTCCAAATATGGCTTAATATTATACCTGTACCAACTTCTCACAGCTAAGACTGCAGCTCTTAAGAATCTTTTTCATTTACATTGTAAAATACTTCTTTAAGCCTTGCTGTAGCCTAGGCAAGCCACTCCACAGATTAAGGTAAAATTAGGTTTAAACTTTTTCAGAACTCGCTATACTTACTCAGGGAAATCTCCTGAATTTTAGTATAAAGGCAGTCTGACAGCGTATATCGTTTTGGACAAGAAATTCTAAAAGTATTACAAAAAAGTACCATGCCTTTAAAAAGGTTTTGCTTTTTTTTATAAGACCCCAAGTTAAAAAGCAACAGTTCTGAACACGGATTGTCAAAATTAATGATGAATCTAAAATTTTCAGGCACATTTATATTTAAATCAGATCAGCCTAAGTATTACCAACCAGATGTTTCCAGTGGTGCTATCTACTACCTAGTTTAAAAAAAAAAGTCAGAGTCAGGAAGTATGAAGCTGTTACGCAGGTGACTACTGAGCTAGTATAAACCCCACTGCCCTCCCTACCTGCACTTTGTTTTATATCCATCCATGTTGTGATAACACTTAAGGGGCCTATCCAGAATGTACAGAACTAGAGGTTTCATGAAATAAAAGAACTAGTATATATTCTTTTACTCAAGTTTTAGTGGAGTTATTTATTAAGTTTGATAGACTAGGGTTTGTCAGTTGTTTACATTACTCCGTTCCAGTGGGAGATGCAAAAGGACAGTGCTTCACCATGGGCAAGACATCCAAAGAATTAATTTGTTAATGTACTCTTTAAGAAGCATCAGTAGCTTTTGCTGTTCATAGCACTGGAGGTGGCAGAGAGACCATATTGGGTCACTTTTGGTCCCATAGCAACTAACTTAAGGGATACCTTTTTAAGGTTAGCTTTTCAGCTGAAACAGCAGCTGGTTTCTGAAGACAGATCATATAGATGAACTAGTTGGCAAATGAATTCATTTCCCATCATATTTATTCCACTTGCAAATATTTCATGGAAACATCGGTAATGGATTTTTTTTCCTAATATGGAGTTTGAACACTAAAACATCAAAGATGCTGTTTTTCAAAGTGAAAACAGAAACTAAATGCACCACTTGTTGAGACTGAATGAAACCTTTTAGCTATTCATTCATTTATTCTATATAAATGAAGCTGATATTAAAAAAAACCCCAGTCTTTCTTTTATTGAAGATGAGCTAACCACGTAAGGGTTGATCCAAGATCCAATGTCAAAAGGAGTCTTCAGAGCCATGAATTTTGATAGGCTTTGAAATCAGACCCATAGAGCTGGTTAAGAAAAGGTCACCTTTTGTAAATCTCCAAATGTAGAAATCGTACACCCAACATGAAGGTGTACATTTTATAAAGAAATGATTTTTTAAAAATAGATTAAACTTGCAATACCAGAGTGTAAAGAACCAAGTATAGTTGGGGGGGGGGGGAAATCAAAGGGAAGATGGGGAAATTGAAAAATTATGACACCAATCTCAATATTCAGTTGCTATAAATATACCAGGCTGTTTAATTTTTAAAACAAAAGACTCTGTGCTCTTGCTACCTTTCCATTAGGTAGCTGTGAACCTACTTCACACCATTTATATTATACCATTCCCCCAGCATTTTCATTAAAAATGCCATTTGGAACCGACAAGAGTGGCTCTGCAATAGGCATTTTAAAAAAAGTGATATCTATAGAAGTTAAGGTTGCAGTTTCTTTTGTAAAGGCAGTCGCACGCAACTTCGTTAATTCTATTAATCTGCAATAAAAGCTTCTCTTGTTTGTTTGGTTTACAATGGCATTTTCCATGCATTCATTTTGTATAGAATACAGCAATGTAATTAAAGCAATTACTGTAATTGTTCACTTAAAGCAATTCATAGGAACAAACAGGAACACGACTATCATTTCACTGGTGAATTTTAATTGCTGTTTGTAAGAAATAAGCTTCTTGAAGAGTGTAAGTCACCCATTTTAGTAAACACAGGGAAGCTAAAGTCAATATTCTGCCTTCCTAGCCCTACAGCCTCACTGCTTATCTTTTATTTACTATCCCACGTGCGACTCCTGGAGATCACAGAAAAGCACATTCTTCTCGGTGCATGTGCACAACTCTGTTGATACAACTAACAATTATACGCATATGGCTAACTGAGATAGTTGTCTATTTTAATCTTCTATCAGTGAGTGTTCATAGAGGATCATTCCGGGCATTAAAGTTTTATATGAAATGGCTTTACCTTCAGCATCCATTAAAAACCAGTAAGGAGCACCTGTCAGTCAAACCAGTTTTTCAGGTTCCATTCTATTAAAGGACATTGTGTAAAGTTATTTTAATAATCATGTTTGACAATTTGCATATGAATAGGTATAGAGGGGAAGCCTCTACATAAGATCTATTTTAAAAATGAATATAAAGTATACTATATATTTGATGTTAATTGCCAGATTAGGGGGAAAAAATTCTTTTACCAATTAGCCGTTAGAATCTTATTTTGCTCTGGTAGGTGCCCAATGGAATAAAAGCATAGTAATCCATATCCACAGCATCTAAGCTCTTTTGTTGCTGATGCGAATAAAAGCTTGCATGTAAATAAAAGAATGATGATATATGTCATTAACTTTCACTATATGCTGTAAATTCAGAGCTGTGGATATATTACCATTCAGAAACTGTTTTCAGATGCCAAAGCTGTAGGGCATGTTCTCTTATTAATAAATTGCTTCCAATTTTTAGTTGCCTATAACACTACCAAGCAAGCAGGAGATGAACTGAATTAAGTGCATTAGATAAGGTGAAACCATGGAGATTTTATAATAAATTGCTATTTTGAGTGCTTTTAAATATAGGGAAGCAATGATGGAGCTAGCAGTTGATTTCAAGTAGTTTATGACTTGAAAACCATGAAAAAGATCCAAACGCAGAAGTGTTGAAGTACTGTATTATTTTAAGGAAGTTGTGATATCTGGTCCAGTGAATTTCATTTCTCACAGGACACGGACAATAGCTTTTTATGCTCTTTTCTATTTCATGGACTTGTATAAAAGGTGTATACATTGATGGGATATAATGCCCAAGGCTGGTAGCTCTGTGCTCTCTCCTCCTGGTGCACCATTTTACGCATTGCATTTCATGTCTAAATTAAACTTAATATCAAAAACAAATTTCCAGCGACCGAACCAGAACTTTCACTAGCTCCCAGTGAGCTTCTCAAACGCAAGAAAATAGAGTTCACGACAATAATTTTCCTTTCAGGCAGTTGTTTTTCTTTTTATAGCCCAATATCTGTTGGCAAACTTGAGAGAGATTTCACATGCCACATTTATAGCATTTAAGAGCTCTAGTGGAGGCATTATTAGTGACACTGGAATCAGAAACTAAAAATAATTTTTTAAGTGCAGCTTTCTGGTGCTTATACGGAAGTCAGTGCGAGCGAGTTTGGGCTCTTTAGTATTAAATATTCAAAATAAATAGCAGAATATAAAGTTGCATGTAAGCTATGTATAAATACTTAAAAGCTAGACACATTAGGTCTTCTTTTATATGAAGGACCTGTGAAGAACCAAAACCAGGTTTCTATGACTTGGAGTACTACGCTTACGTTTTACTAGTATAGTTATGTTGGGTAGGAGTTAAGGGTGATATAAACAGTCATATCAGTCACTGAGATAGCTGTGCTGGCAGAAACCCAAGTCTCAATACAATTATACTAGCAAGAAAATGTTGCTGGGATGGGTTTTTCTATATGGGGAACTGATGTAAGCTAGACTGCCAAAAGATCTGTCTTGCTGGTATAAACTGCATCTTTCTGGCATCGCCTTACCAATGTAGCCAGGCTGGCCAATCTGTTTAAGTGTTGTTATATGTGAATCTCGACTTGCAAGAGGTGAGAGCATTGTCTCTGGTCCTGCATATATGCATGCCAGCAAATAAGTTTACAAATGGAGCTAGTCCCGTTGAACTCAGTGCAACTCCTTAAAAAAACCCAAACAACACACATTGAATGAAGTGGAGCTGTTCACATGAGTAAAGTTATTCAGAGGAGTAAACATTTGCAGAGTTTCTCCAGTTCATTTAATGGAATTAAGACTATATTAAACAGTTATACAAAAAAACCACACTCAGCTTCAATCCAGAGTGCTAGGAAGCCAGCTTTCACTTTTCACACTGGAAGCAAAAGTACACTTTCAATCTCAATATCCAAGACTGCTGTTTACCGTTTGGGAGGACCATGCAAGACAGCTTTGCTTGAAATGTTGCACGATTTGCCAGTTGGCTGTCAGTGGACATTACACAGTTTAAAAAAAAAATAGATACAACAGCAAGACACAAAATGTTAAGCTAGTCAAGTGAAAGCTGGAACTGTGGCTTAACTGTTGGAGCGTCATTGTTTATAATCTATACTTGGCATTTGCTAAAAAAAGTCTATTTGATGACACCATAAAACTAGAAGCTGCACTTACACTTTCCTAATCAATGCATATTTTTAAGCAGTTTAATGCCTCACTTGTGCTTTGTGAGGCTGCAAGCAGTAGGATGGATTTTTTTGTGTCATTATTTAGAACAATATTAACAAGTCGGTTTTGCTTTAGACTTCCAGTGCCATAATTGGGCGGCATGATTTGATGCCATGTTCTACAATATTGTAAAAGAAATCGCAGCAATCCAGTCCCTTGTTCTCTGTATCCAGCAATTATCCTGTTTTCATCTAAGAGATTTTCATTTCCACAAGACATGATCATGGCACATAGGTCAGAAGAAAGAAAATCAAAGCTTAAAAAAAGTCTTGCAGCTCAAAACTGCCTGTCGATACTGTATTTGCAGAAATTTACAAACAAATCACTGAATAAAATTTTAATGTAGTCATTCCATGGACGCATTAGTTGAAAATGTATATGAAATACTACTTAAAAGCTTTAGCATCTTACCTGTTTTCCACATATCATATGCCACCAGCAATAGGTATTTTCATCAGAATTATATGCTTAATATACTCATAAGGTGCAATTTTTTACCCCTGGATAAAGATATAAAAGAGGGAAGGACAGTCACGGCTCTAAATCCTGGGATTAACATTCAGGAACTTTGTATTGTAGCTACAGACATCAAATCATTTAACCTCTACGCCTCAGTTTCCTCCTCGATACAATGAGGATCATAATTTCATATAATGAAGATTGATTAATGGTTTATAAAGCACTTTGAAAGTCTTTCCTGAAAGGTACTACATAAATGCAGATTGTTATTAAAGGCACTAATTAGCTTCCGTGGGAGTTCTGAGAGAGTAGGGCCTGCTAGATTCAGTCTAAAATGTAAAAAATGTCATTTTAAGTGAGTGTATATATAAAATAAACCTACCCAATTCTTTTTTTTTTTTTTTTCCAAGCAGCTTCTTCGCTTAAACGAAAAGCCACAAATTAACAGATTAAGTGTTTTTCTAGCATGAGTCTTTCTAGCTGCATATCAGCAAGGTTGGAGTAAACAAATGTTTGCTTCTAGAAGAATAATGCAAGTAACCATTGCTTTTCAACATTCAGAAGGGCTCTGTCAGTCACATTTTAATATATTTGGGACCTTACTAGATAAAATATTCATAACCACTTTTTCTATAAGGCAGAGAGCAAATCCCAAAAGAACTAGTTGCATCAGATCACTGTATAATGAAACATTTGAACAAATATTACCTAAAGCAGAGATGCTTTGCTTCACGAACTATTGAAGAAGGGAAAAGATACCCATTACAAAGGTCTCCGTGGCTGTTAATATAAGCCATTCCCTGATCTAGGACCTATCCTAGTCCTTGTGTGATTTTACAGTGTGCTCTTGAACATCTCTAGATGTATTGAAATTGGAAATGAAATCATCAAATCTCTTGTTTTATATAAATTACAACATTATATTTAATTTGATTAAATATTTCAAATATTCTAAGTAATTATTCTGACTTTATGGTAAGTGCTCACTTTATGTTTCAGTGAACACCATGAAGAGTTTCCATTACATTTAGCTTCAGAAATGCAACAATCAGTAGGATGAAATGCAGTAGTCATTAAATAGCTCGCACACAATTTAGGGCAGGAAATAAAGAATGACATACAATTGAAACTGCAGAGAGAATTTAGGTAGACAGATGAGAGACAGACTAAGTACATCAAAAGGAGATAAATTTGCAGACTTCCCATGATTCAGAAGTGGGAAAATTCAGAGAAATGTGAGTCCATTCAGCAAGCTATTATAACAAAGGTGGCTTAAGGAGTCTTTTCAGGTTTGTACACAGCATTCAGTCTTCATTTTATGAACAAGCAAATGTGAACAACATCCAAGACAAAGAATTTATATATCATGAAAGGGCATCATTAAAGCTCAGATAATTAACTATTTCCCATTTCACATGGGAGGTGTGTATGTGCTAAAGTGTAAATTGCAGCTTATACAGAATAGACCAACTGAGGAAACACCAAAAAAATACTAATGAGCTAGGGGCCAGATCTATAAAAACAGCATTTAAAAGTTTTAGCTGACAAGCTAATAGTACAGGGGTGGGCAAAATACAGCCCGTGGGCCAAATCTGACCCATCATGCCATTCTATCCAGCCTTCAGGGCCCTTAAACAATTAAAAAAATTAATATGTATCTGCTCCTGGCTGCCTATCAAAGATGACAGGAGCCAGGGACAGTAGGACCCAGGGGGAGCTGGCAGGAGCCAGCAACAAAGTCAGCCCAGCAGCACCCTCAATCACCCCCGTCCCAACAATCGAAAGCCTCTGCCTGCCCCAGCTTCACTGCTTCCCTGCGCTCCTGCTCCAGCACCACATGGCCCCTGACAGCTGCATTGCCAGACTGCAAGAGCACGGGGCCGCACTGGTACCCCGGGGCCAGGAGCAGGAGGGTGTGTACAATGAGGTAGAGGGGAGAAAGAGAGAGAGAGAGAGAGAGTGAGTGTGTGAGTGTGTGTAGTGTGGGAGGCACAGAGTATGTGGAGGGTATGGGGGGCGGGGAGCTGCACGTGGGGTGAGGTGGGCTGCCACTGCAGGCTGGAGCTGGGGTGGCATCAGGCTGTTCTTGGCAGGGGGCTCAGCTGGGCTGTGCTTGGAGCAGGCAGCTGCAGCACTAGGAGGGGGCTATGGTGAATTTTGGGGTGGCTGCTGCCCCCCCATGAACCCCTTCCAACGCCGTCGCCATCCACCGAGTGCAGCCCTAGCCCAACGCCCCTGCTGGGAAGAGCCCAGCACCAGCCTGCAGCAGCAGCCCCCCTCACCCCACATGCAGATCTGGGGGCACACGCCCCCCCCCATGCCCTCCCAGGGTACCTGAAGCAGCAGGAGTCCCCTGTGTCCCCTAGGCAAGCCACTTGCAGCTCCATCCCCCTGCTCTGCTCCAGCTGTGCAGCGCCTGCCCCTGCCCCAGTCCTACTCCCTCCCTCACCACAGGGACCTCGATCTGCCCCCCTCTCCCCCCTCCCCATGCCCATTCCCTTGCCCCTTCTTCCCCAACTGACTTACCAACCGGATACCACTTTCCATGCTGCCTGGCTGCATATCAGAGTTGTATCGGTATCAGCCGATATGGCTCATTTAAAAAAAAAAACAAAAAACAATGGCTATCGGTATCGGTCCCAAAATTCTCTCTCGATGCACCCCTACTTACTGGTTATCCTTTAGCTCTGAGCAGGCCCAGTCTTGCAGGGAAGGGAAGAAGGGAAGCCCTGCATTGTCCCAGCAGGGATCAGAAGACAGCAGAGCAGGGAGGAGGAGGAGTTTGCAAAGGGGCCTGGTTCCCATAGCCTAAGAAAACAACTTGTCAATCAACCAATTAGCTGCTCGTTCTCAGGTGCTCCCTCCCTCCCAGCACAGGGCATAGTGTGGGCTGTGTTGTTTGGCTGGCCTTGCCTCCTCCCTCCAGCCCCCTAGTCAAAGGGCTCTGGGAGCCGGGAGTGGCTTCCAGCAGCTGCTGTGTATGAGCTGTTGCATTATCAGTTAATCATTTAACTGATATAATTAGAGGAGATAAAACCAGTATTTTTAAACTATACTTGCATCTCTAGTGCCTAAATGTCCTATCTACTGCCTCTTCCCCTTTCTTTTGTAGGTGAGATTAGGCATGGGCACACCTCCCCTTCCAGGGCATACTTTGCAAGTTGTTACAAGTGGAAAAGTGTAGCTGGTGACTCAGCAGGGTCAGAGATGACATAGATGCTAAGCTTGTCAATTTTGTCAGGATTGAGATGGCTGTGCCCATGCCCAGAAGGATAAACTGAAGTGTGTTGGAGATTTTGCCAAGAGAAACATTATGCCTGCTCTAGAGCTAGACAGCATGGTGGGCCATAGTGATCGCCAGAGTGCTCCAGTGTTGGGCTCAGACCCTAGCAAAGCTTGTAGGTGCCCAGTCCTCATCTGACTCCAGCCTATAATGTTATATTCGCCCCAGACCTTTTTTTGGGTTGCCCCTTTATGTTATTGTGAAAAGGCTTGTGGGCAGCTATACACACTGTAGTGGAAAAGGCACGTCTCCCTTTATGTTTGGAAAGCAGCATTTTGTGACACTAGATAAACAACATTTAAATCATGCATGGTAAAGGCTATGGGAAACTAATGAAATGGAGCTGCCAAATCCCTTTGGATTTTCTGGTTTGTTTTTGTTTCTAGCAGATTAGAGAACAAAAAGAAGAGAACAACATGGAGCTAGAATGGTTTCTCTTGTTTAAACAGTTGTTCACTGCAGGCTTCATCTGCACTAGAAAGTCCTTAAGCAAAGAAAGTTGGCCCCACCTTAGTTTGAATAAGACACTACTATATGTACCCAAATCCAAGACAACTTTGAATTTAAGACAACTCTCTAATAATTAGATTCTCTACATCGAAAATTAGGAAGTTGTTATAATCTTCCATAGATAGAATCTAATTACTGGAGGGTTGTCCTAATTTGCCCTCCCACCCCAAAGCAGTGAAGGGGCATAAAGGGCCAGACCCCCAGCTCACCTGTGCCCACCCCCTTGCTGCTTGTCCTCCCTGCCGCTTCCAGTGCCTGCCCCCCCCCGCACCTGTTGCTTGCCTCTTCTCTCTCTCACACCTCCCCTATACCACTTACCTTCTGGGCGGCAGCTCTGGCTCCAGAAGAGTCAGCAATGGTGGTAGCTCTAGGCCCAGATGGGCTGGAGCAAGAACTGAAAGTAGGGTGGGTGAGGCAGTTGTTGCATAGTCTTTGCCATGCTCCCCGCCTCCCCCCCACCCCACACACACACAAAGGTGCACCCCACTACACAAGCTACCCCAGGCTGGTACTTAAATCTAAGATGCTGCATGCCCCCCTTAGTAATAGGGGTAAATCTCATCTTCAGTTCAAGTAAATGTGGTGCATTCTACCACTAAGTCAGAATATTTGATAGTGCTATCATCACAGTACAGCAGGCATTTAGGGCTAGATCAAATCGAGGACCTGGGCTCTGTGAAGCCAAATGCATAAGCATCTGTCCCTGGCATGGGACCTAGAAGCTTGAATGAGAGCCCGAGGCTCCCAGCGCAACACAGAGCTAGGTGTCTCAGAACAGAGTTTAAAATAGTTAGCTTGCCGAGTAGAGAGCCACAATAGTTTGCCAGTAGGAAAACACTAAAAAATGATGTTTCTTGAATCCTGCTGTCAAAAGTAAGGAGTTCAGGTGACTGTACAGCATAGCCCAGTTAAAAACAGGATTTAGGCACTCACCTATAATTGTAATTAAAAAAAACCTTGCTCAGCAGCTTTAACCCTGGAGATGATTAAGCTTACTAGGGCTGCATGCATCTTCTATAAGGCAAATGGCCTCTCCAGTTTATACAGTTTAGAGCTTCTTTTCTCTTGTCCTTGTCCCAAAAGGGAAACAGAGAAAGTACAGTTGTATTTGATTAAAACTTGAACCAAACAGTAAATCACATACTGGCAGCATTTCCCTCCCATTTTTAAATTAGCTTTCTTTGCATCAAGCCACAACAGCATTGTAATATGTAAAGTGCAGAAGCATTTTCCCCTGCCTAAGCTTAGATAACGCATGGCAGCTCCTGGAGCCTTCCTGCCGACTTAACTAGTTGTTTATGATTGAAGCATATTTCAGACCTCAGAAGGATCCCTCTCTATTTGAAATAAGTATAGGTATAGGTCCTGGCCCTAGGCAGCTGCAACCAAGCCAGATTGCTACCACAAACTTTATGGAAGTGCTGCAAATTTTGAATTTGCAAAGTATGATTATAGTTCTTACTCCTGTAGCTAGGAATGCAAATAGGCAATCATTTGGGAATGGGATTTCCCATAGGAAGACAGTTATGAAGACCCATAAGAGAACATCCCAATGAGATTATATTGCTGGGCTGATCATTTCTTCTATTTAGGCATGAATGTCTTCCATCTGTTCATGAAATTACAGTCCTGGAATTTCAAAACTCTACCTAATCTGTAGGAACGTCGTATTTTGTTTTCACAGGAGCTCATTGTTATTAAATGGAATTCACCCTGCAGGATTGCCTGAAAGCAACTGCAGAAGCATGGAATTAAGGTTCCAGGACTACATGACCATCTTCCAGAGTTCCCTAATGAAAGCCTGGAAGTTTACACTTAAGGGCACGATCAAGTTCACAGGACTGAACGTAGGCCTTCAAAAGTAGCACAGCTACAAGGATCTGACAACTTCATAGATGTAAAGTATAACCCAGTACGTGTGCAAATCATGAACAAGTCACTTATTGGACCCATATCCATCCAAGCAGAAAGCTTAGTAGGAAGGAAAAAAGGGAATTTCCCTATTTATGGAACAGGAATCCTCCACTATTGTCAGCATTTTAAAAGCTTCCCATTTAAACAGGGGGAAATTCCAGATTTATTGTTATTTGCACAAAAGCCATATAGAGGAGTGGCTGACCTAGAAGTTTGGACAATTGGGGGGAAAAAATCATAGACAAAACACTAGACAACTTTACAAGGGGGAGACAAGTTGGGTCTCCAGTATAACAAACACCCATGGCAAAAAGTACTGGAAGGTCTACATGATACATTTTCAAATTTCCTTACATGCAGACTACCTTGAAAGCATCATTTCTAGAAGGTGGAAGAAGTTGTAGTAAAGTTTACTCAAGCAGGAATGCTTTCTGTTGCTGAAATAAAGGTAAATTGAGGATTAGACAGATTAAAATTGATATTCAAAGATTAATCCAAAATAGGTGTAATCCCAGCTCTGGGTCTGCGGGAGGTATGCCTTTGCCTACAGTGGGACCAGGTCTTCACTTGCACATAAGAATCTTCTCTAGATAACTTTTAGAACCCAAAAAGTCCTACCTTATTACTGTATTTACTCACATCTAAAAGGATTTCCTCCCCCCACCCGTTCAGCACAGACAGAGGGAGAAAAAAGCCCCTTGTCTTAGATTCAAGTATGGGCAGGGAAGTGGGGGGGGGGAGGCTAGTTGTAGCTTCAGCTGATATCCCCACCACCACCTGCCCCCTGCAGCCTCTGCTTCTCCTGCCTGCCTTTGCTCCCCCTTGCAGCTCAGGCTCCAGCTCAGCTCCGTACCTGACAGGGGCAAGGAACATGCAGCATACGCAACCTCTGGTCCCTGCTCAATTATGCAGCAGTGGCGATAGCACTGGCCCCTGCTCCAGGGCCAAAGCTTCTGCTGCCAGCACCACCGCATGGCTGGGCTGGGGCCGGAGGCAGCATGGGCTGCATCCTCCCCATCCTTGGCCAGAGCTGCAAGGGGAAGATAAGCAGCATTGGGAGGTGAAGGACAGCAACACTAGGAGGGGCTGGAGATACAGGCGGGAGAGGATAAGTACCAGGACAAGTAGGTTTCAAGGGATGCATGCACCATGAGGGGGGCAGGCAGGAGTGGGAGTAAGTGGCAGGGGGGCAGACAAGAGGGGTACAAGTGGGAGGGCAGGTGTGGAGCATGCAGGCAATGGACAGGGGAAGCAAGCAGCAAAGGGAAGAGGTCAGACCATTTGCCCTTCCTTACCTACCCCCACTGCTGATTGCCATGATGCGGCGGGGGGTGGGACGGGACGACAGCGATTAATTTAATACAACCCTCCAAAAATTAGATTCCAGGCGTGTTTAGAATTTAGTTACTGGGGATTCAGGTAAGTCTTGGATTCCAGTAAAAACGGTAACACTGCACCAAGCTTCAGTGCAACACATAGGGATCGATTAACATAAGACCAACCTGTTCATCTCTTCCTGCTTGGGACTGGGAGTCCTTTCCCCAGGGCAAAACTGAAGTAGACTTGCACTACAGAGATGCACGGGAAGGGGGCAAGGCAGTTGTTCTGTGCCAGTTAAGACTGGCAGAAGCCTCTGTTAGACTCTGTGGTTGCCTTGTTACTCCAGTTCCCAAGGGATTTGGCCAACAGCTGTACAAACCATAGTTGAACTCATGCCCCATACTCCCACTTCTTCCTTGGCCTCTCTCAAAAGTCCTGTCCCACGTGTACTAGAGATGAAATGCCTGGTGGGGCTGGGTGTTGGAGTACAAAACAACACATCAGGGGAATCCTGTTCTCACACACCCTTGGGTAACACCTGGTCTCAGAGGCAAGGTGGTTTCCACAACCTTGGAAGTGTGTTAGTCGCCTAAGGAATTTCCACACTTCCACCAGGTCCTCAGTCCTTATGGTAAATCTAAGGGTAGTACATGCCAAAGAGAACCACAAGGAATAAACGACAGAACTACCACAAGCAGCTAACATGGAGGAGGGGGCACAATGGTTTATTTTATAACCTTGTAAAACACTTGAAAATACCTTCCACGTACATCAGAACGTGCTCGGCTTCCATCCATTAAAAAGCAGTTTGTGATGAGTTTTTCCGGTAGGTTTACTTGTAAATCAAGTAAACGAACGTTTTGGAAATTGCTGGTCTCCGAGTTGTACATCTTTACAGGTTCTGCCAATGGATTGCAGTGTCTGGTTTTAAAAGACCCGTGTTTAAAAACGTATTCTGTTTATTTTACAATTTCTAATCGGGTTCTTTTTAACAAATTACAAACCTAAACAATGGCTGTCATTTCCTAGCAAAACAGGGGCCGAAGTACCACCCCTCTTTAGTTATGATGGATTTATACTACTTGTATCAATCTGAACATTTCAACATAAACATGTAAGGATCTTCAAACAGGTGGGCTAATGTTCACCATATTATCAAGCTAATTAAGTCATGTTCTGTCTTGTAGGAATCCTGTATCGCAAATCCTGTGCGTCTTCTGCAGCTTGTCTCATAGCCTCCGCTGGATACCAGTCTTTCTGTTCCCCGGGGAAAGTGGACTCCGTTTGTATCAGTTGCTGCAACACACCACTCTGCAACGGCCCTCGACCAAAGAAGAGAGGAAATTCCGGCACAGTGCCTAGGGCAGGCATGATAACTACTATTTTGTTCCTTAAATTGGCTCTTTTATCATTGTATTGCTAAACTTTGAGGATGCTTTATTGTCCTGGCATTGTTTGTTCTGTGTCTCCCTTTCTTCAAAGGACGCTGCTCTTTTGCTTTTTGCTTCCAAATCACTAAAGAGCAGTTTGGTCCAAGAGGGGGTTTTTTTTGTTTGTTTTCTTGTTTGGTCAGCAACTAATGAATTCAAGTACCAGATCGAATCTCTTGTGCACTTTAAAAAAAAACCACAAAAACAACAAAAAAAAATCCTAACAGCACGCACGACACTTGCTTCATTTGTGTAGTTGGAAACAAGTCTACCAGAAATACTACTTAAAATATAGGCAATTCTTCTGTTTCTAGATCAACAGTTGTTTTAGGTCAGCGCTCAACGAACTTTGCCTTGCGTGGAATCACATCTCATGTTCGTGAAGGCCATTCTGTGCCACCGGACTGGGCTCTACATTAGTCTCCAGTGGCGTTTCATCCAAGTTGGGCTCCAGTGATTCAACACTCAATTTTTGTGGACTGCAGTCAGGCTTGGTCTCATTCTGAAAAGTACTTAAGAAAACCTTCTTATTGGTCCTTGTCGAAGAATTGCGTTTTGATGAGATGAAGATCAATGGACGCATAGAGCGGGCGCTGCTGGCTCTGGAGCTGAAATGGGCTCTCAGGAGCTTTTGTTTGTTGGCATGCTCTACCGTCAGATGACAGCGGAGGACCTGCAGAAACACATCCCGGAACTGCTGAGAAGAGATGTTATACAGGAGCGGGTTGACTACCGAACTGAAGTAAAAGAAAGCGTCAGCAATGGGGAGAAGGGTGATGTACGCTCTGAAGTAGGTTATCGTCCAGTCTTGCTTGGGCTTAGAAGCAGCCATGATCCTCCGAATCTGGTTTGGCATCCAACATATTGCCAGAGTTGCAACAATCAGTCCTGTGAGCAAAAGGAAAAGAAAGAGAGAGAGAGCGCATGTGAAACAAATCATAAAAATATTTAGCCTCTCAGTTCTGCACTTACTGGTTAGTAAATGGTACTAATTTTTCAATGTTTTGCTTGACAGCTTTTTCTGCCACTTGCATTTTCTTTTTAAAGAGTTACAAGGTCATTACAGCATATGCTTCAGAGAAGACGTGTGATATTTAGGTAGTGTTTATTTGTACCTGTTGATACTCAGTTAATTTTACAAGTGTTCTTTCCGTCATATTTGCATCTCTGGAAAGAATGAAATGGGTTTCTTTAAAATCGGCCTGATTTTCTTGTGTTACTCCTTCCCCTCCTTTCTTTTTCTGTTTTAAAGATAGCCATATTAGACTAGGCAATACCCCAAATAAATCACTTTTTGTTTGTATTTTACAAAAATGTATGCATAATAGTATATTTGGTGTTATTTTTGGTAACTTTCCTCTTACAAAAGATATTTTTAAGTAAAGTATGTATGGATCTTTTTATGATAATTACGATGTATGTTGGGCTTTCATAAAAAAAAAATTCCAGGTGAATTCAGTTCATGAATGTAAATGGGGGGAAAAAAAAAAGTTAGCCCTGCCATGGATATGTAAGTTTGAAATAATTATATAAAATGTGTTAAAAATGTGATATATGTAAATACAAATGATCAGATATAATGTGCTGCTGCATCACTATACCATACTTCAGTTAAAAAAAATTGGGGGAATAATCTACATGTTGGGTGTCTACAGGATCCACCCTTGTGGAGAGAGATTAAGTAGAGAAACAGCGATCATGAAGGCTCATTCAGAACAGTTGTGCAGGCAGATGTGTATCCAAAGACTGGAGGGTTTTATTCACTCTCTGGCAGAAGATGGGGCAAGGTGGCACCTTGGAAACTAACTGGCATCCGACAAAGCAGGCTGCTCCCAAGTAAAGTGCAGGCCTCTCTAAACCAGTTGGCCACGCTGCCCTTTCTGCCTGCCTTAAGGCTAACAGCTAAACACCTCTCGCTCTCTGGTAAGTACAAGAAGAGAACGCAGCCCGCAATTTGAAGCTACTGGATGGAAACAAGAGATGGAAAACTTAACCTTTGAAAATTTCCCCAAAATATCCTCCCAGAAAAATATCTATTTCTTTAAAATATTAATTCTAACGTTCACACTTTCCACTTACGTTCCTTTGGTCTTCCCCTGGCTTTGCAGCAAAGGTGCCTTTTGTATAACACCTAGTGCATGGGCAGGCAATTATTTCAGGCGGAGGGCCACTCACTGACTTTTGGCAAGCCATCGAGGGCCAAATGATAGGGAGCCAGGCGCAGATAAATATTAATTTTCTAAATTTTTTAGGGGCCCCGCAGTCTGGGTAGAATGGCCTGGTGGGCCGCATCTGGCCTGTGGGCTGCATTTTGCCCACCCCGACCTAGTGGTAGGAGCAGACATCTTCCTCCCCGTGCAGTTAGATCTGCGGAAACAGTGCAAGGAAGCAGTGGTGCACAGCTACATATTCGGACCAGATTTTTTCTACTTTTATAGCTCCTCTGAAATCTTCTCTGAACAGAATCACAACATATTCCGTTTATTCCTGTCCTTGCCAGAATAGCTTTGCCTTCATATCTACATGCTATTTCCTGCTAATTCCAAATATATAGAAATCAAATAATTGAATGGAAAAGGATAAAATCCTATTGGGAAGACCTAGAAATCTAAAACAGCATATTAGATAACATTTTCTCATTTGAAAGCCAATATTTTACTGGATTAAAAAAAAAAAAAAAAATATGACAAGAAAAAGAAGGGAGATTTCTGCCACTAAGAAGCTGCAAGGACTTAAAAAAAAAATAAAACTGTCTGTGTCAAAGTTTAAAGGAACTGCAATTTTCACATTTTATATCGACTTTCCTGAGTCTTTATACAAACAGTGAATCGTTTTCTTAAAAGGAGAGTAATTACCATTAGGTTTTCAGAAGGGCTTTCAAAGATTTCTTTGTTTGTTGAACCACGCGCACCAAGGGGACACCTCCCTTTTGACCAGTTGTTTCTCAGTGCATTTGAAGGAAATTTAATTTTAGAAGACATCATGCCCTGAGAAAAGGACCATCAGATATCTGTTTGACCAAGAGGTAAGAGACCAAATGAGTCAGGGCAACTTCATCTAGTCTACTTTCCCGTTGTACGAATCCTCTTTCTGCTGTCTTTCCTTATTGTCTTGTCCCATCCTGGATCTCTAACACCTGTGCTGCCTTTTGCTACTCGTCCTTCACTTGTTGTTCAAATATTGCCTGTTGCATTTCTGTGCCCTGACAAATTTTGTGCTGTGGAGACGAACATTTCTAGACTTCTGTGCTTTTCCTCACTGTCAGCACAGTGAGCAAACTAAACACCAGAAAGGCTTGGCAGTAAAGAGCACCAAGGGTGGGAGGTGGGGGGAGGTCTCCAAGATAAGGAATAAGGCCTCTTCTGATGGATAGTACCAGCAGCCTTCAGAAGACAGCGAGAGTCCGTGACCGAGTTGAATGCTGCCTTCTGCAAGCTAGAGGCCCTTGTCACTATAGCATCTTGCAATCCAATTCTTACCATACCACAACAAATTGCTTTCGTTGCAATAATTCTGTATTATTACTACTACTAAAAAAAATGGAAAAGGCATTTTGCATTGCTTGACTGATAAAATCTCCATAAAGAAAGGAAGAGGAGGAGATTTTATGGTGAAAAATATTTCGAAACCAAACAGTAATTTAGTACCGTTGTCAAGTATAAACATGCTCAGAAGCTTCTAATTTTTATCATGCATCTGAACGGTTGGACACTGCCTTTTATTTTGAATCTGTACTGCCAAGTGTTTTAAGATTGCTCCTTACGTTCTTTCTGTTCTGGGGCATTGACTATTTGGTCGTGTGTACAGCGAGTGAAAAATGAGCTGCTTGTGCCCTTGTGTAGCATCACGGAGGTTAGACTTTCAGGAGAAAAGGGTAGCCCATCTCTAAACTTTGTCACTTTTATCAAGATAAGTAATTATTCATTTTTACACTTGGAAAAAAAAAAATAAGCACGTTGTTTTCGGAGTGCACTACACAAACAGCCACGGACAAAATAATTGCTGTTTCTTTTAATCATTTATATTTGACTTAAACACCCAGTTACTTCATACCACCGAGAGAAAGCTTTAAATCCTCATTCAGGACTTCATATAAAATGTAGTGTTTTGACCGAGTTACTGTTGCAATTGATTTCATCTTGTACACCAGCCCCAGGAGGAAAGTCTATAAAGTTTTAGTATTTTCTATGTAAATGTGCAGAATTAACTTAAACTTGTGTATGAACTTAAATGATGATCAGTTAAATGACCGTGAATGTTCGAACAAACTGGGTTAGACCAGAATTGATGCATCATTTCCCTAGGTCACCTACCTGCCATGTAATTAGCACATACCAGCTGATCTTTAACCTCTCACCCAAAGAGTAACAGCTTCATTTTTCCTCTTGATAGCTGTGCAAAAGTATTAAAAGCCATTAGGAGAGGATAGAGATTCATCCTCCCCAAAAGCTGTGTTGCTTAAGACTCAAGTAATGCAGATGTCGAAACCCAGCACTGGTGCTTCAAATTCCCAACATTAGAATCACCATGCTTGGTTTAGCCTTCAGGAGTGCACTGAAGCCATGCAGCCAAAAGCTTGGAGGCCTCATGCTTTATCTGGTTGAATACATGTTAGTAAACACATGCCAGCTTTTAAGTAAGCCTTTTATAATTCATTTAGCACTGACTGTTATTCCACAGAGCTAAAAAAAAAAATAACACTTAACCCAGCCCTTCAGCATCCTTGGATGAAAGGCATATACATTTAAATGTTTAGAAACCATGCAGCACCTCACTGCAACCTAGAGTAGCTCATTGTCCAGGCAAGTTCATTTTAAAATACCACTTCCCCCCCTCCCCTGCATTGCACATTTTTTTGTGCAAACCTTGAGCAATACTGCCAAGTTTAAGTAATTGTTATTGTAGATTCCCAAAAGCGCTTTTATACTATTAATTCTTAATAAGTGATAAAGGATCGTTTTTGTAGTAAACGAAACCTGGTGCATAAGTGCCAATAATACAAATATGCATCACTGGCACAGGATAGAAGGAGTTTGGCAGTCATCTCTCCCTTAACAATACTTTTTTATGACTTGGAACATTCCTCTGGGCTACGAATTAAATTCATTACTGCCTTTAGTGGGGGATTTTAAATACATTACAGCTAGCAGCATCCGAAGCCTGGTAGAGCGCACAGGGATTTTCTACAGGTTTTGCTTGTTCCAATAACAAACAAGATGTGCCTGTACTTGATGGCTCTTTAATCTTCCCTTTCCTTTGTAATCTAAGCCTGTCATTTCCACGCTGCATCCTAGCTGCTGCCAGCCCAGCCCACAGTACCTGGGGTCCTGGCATGAAATTGTAATTAGACACTAAGATACTCCAGCAATGCCTGTTTGTTTGGTTTTGTATTTTGATGCCCATCTCTTAACCACTTCCATCATGGGCACTGCCGCCTTGTGTACAGTCTTTTCATCCGTTCCAGTTTCGCTGTTCGCCCCGATGATTCACATCGCACAGGAGTTTGCTCCTAGACTGAGTCACAGTTGGCAGAAACAAGGTTAAATCCCAAACTTTATTTTTCTGTTATTAAATTAATGGCACAAAGGAGGGCTCTCAACATCTGCTTGTAAACTGACATTTAAATGGCAATTGTCAGTGGACTATAAGCATATGGTTAGTTGAGTTATGAGTCAAGCGCACACAGAAACACCCTGGTTCAACGGGAGCACGTTTAGATTTTTTTCTATCCTTTATATTCACATACTTGGCCTGGTTTTATACTCCAGGGTATAATGCAACATTAGTGGCCTATACCACATTGCAATGCTGAGTTTCCCCACAACCACCAGATTAAGTAACCTTTTGTAAGCAACACTCCTAGTAGAGGAAAATATTCAGGAAAACCTGAATGCAAGTAAGTTCAGCATCATGGGGACACTTCTGGCGCACTGCATTTGATGTTTGTTATTTTCCTGTTTAAAAAACAAGGTGTCATTATTGCTTCCTTCCCCTCCCTCCAATTCCCCCAATTCCTACTCTCGGAGTCCAAGTCAGCATTCATCAGTTTCCCCAATGAAGAATTAAAAAAAAAAATCCACCCATCCAACAATAATTGTTAACTGATTAAGACAAAAACTACCTTCCAGTTCTGGGGAGGCATAGGCTTGAGTGCCACTCCAATTTTAGGCAACTCCTCCCTTTAAAAATGGGTACCCCCAATATTTCAGGCTGGGGGCAGGGGATAGAAAAGAAGCACCATTCGAGACGCATCAGTTCCTCATATTCAGGTGGCTAAGGAAGCTGGCATACCTTCTAGATTGAGACTTTTACACTGCTTCAAGTAAGGCTTGAAAATCTACTTGTTTTCCCTTGCAGACGTGGTGGTCGGAAACATCAAACGTTGCGGAATTTAACCTACGCCTATCAGCAAAGACCCGTTTTCCATGGATCCCACGTGCCTGCGTTATCCATTACCTTGAAGGCCATGGAAAGAAAAAAAAAAAAGCTTGTGAAAATACCTAGACTGAGAATTTCACGCTGGACCAAGTGCACTTCTGCCTACACTTGAGTCATAACTTGGCTAACCATATGCTTATGTGCTACAATTGCTATTTAAAATGTCAGTTTACAAGATGATTCTTTTACTACTGTTATTTAAGAGTCCTGAATGATGCCAAATGGATGTTGATGCTCCTTAGAAAAAGCAACAAGCACCAAGAGAGGCAGAACATGAAGCTATTTATCAACCAAAATTTCAGGAAGATGCAAGTAGCAGCGTGTTTACCTTGCAGAACTCAGGATCGCCTCTCCCTTAGGAGAGATTATTCCTCGTGCAGCAGCCAGGGAGGCTTTGGAGGCTCCAGTTCCACGTATTGTGAGGGTCAGAGCATCAGCTTACCCAACCAGCAATCTGCTTTTTGCATTCAAGGCCAAAAGACATCACTCCATTCAACCTTCCTTTGTGAGCCACTAAGCAGTAACAGGATGGCTCACTTCAGAGAGGATGGGTACATCCTACTGCCCCTCTCTTCCCTCCCCCCCCAATCTTTCATCTCCACTTCCAGCCAAAGGTTTTTTGAGGTTTAATTGTTTGGCTAGGACATCTCCAATCAAGTTAACAAGACACACAATTGAACTGCAGGCATATTCCTTTGAAAGCACTCGGTGTCTATCACTATCAGACTCGTACAGTTGTTAACAGGAGCAGAACTAGTTTATCAGCTATGCCAACTTCTCCGTCACGAGCCTGACAAAGCCAGCTCGCTATGGTCCACTGTGGAGAGAAAGGTTCAGAAGAGGACCTGGTAACCAACATTAGTTATGAAGCTGCCATGTTCTTATGAGGTGAAGGATCATCTCCGATTTGTATTCTTAGTTTACTCCTCTTCAGGTTAGAGGAACGTGGCTTAAATCCTGGAAACGTGCTTAAATTGTGGAAACTACGAATGGTGGAATAAGAGCAAGTAATCCCCTTGAAAGGGGCTCCAGTCCAGAACTGCTTCCATGCAAGTTATATTGTGAACGCCAAGAAAATCCCTCTAAGAGACAGAGAGTGGCAAGGATTAAATCAACTTTCCTAGGACTCAAGGGATTTAGTTACCACAACACCCACTCTTGCAATGCTGCCACCTAATGGAAACCACAGCTTTGAATTAGACGGGGAGTTGGCAGCCTATAGCCCATGGAGCCATTGACTCCAGCCCAGGGACGTGGGGCTTCAGCTGCATTTGGCAGCAAGGGGCTTCAGCAGCAGTCACTCTGCCACCACAGAGAGAAGCAGCAACGGCAGAGTTAATGACCAGTTTCCTCATAAAACAAGAAGAATTAAGCACCCATGAAGGCATTCATAGGTGTCAGCACACTGAGCATGGAGACATCCGCCTCTGCTCAGGATTCACCACCAACAATAAATTCACCTGCAGTCAGTGACTCTTACACAGCCAGCCCATTTCCTCAAAAAAACCAACACAGACAGACAGACACCCTCTTGCCATCTTGTTATAGCCGTTTGAAGGCAGTCAAAGTAAGATGGCAAGAACTTTGACCAAGGTATCTTGTATCCCAGGAGAGTGCCCTGTCCACTGGATTACTGGTTACTGTGGCGAGTTGCGCTCTTTTGCTGAAGTTGTTAAAACTTAGTATAACTCTTCCCCATTAGTGCCCAAACCAACCAACCAGCGTTAGTCAAACTTCCACGCTCTCTTTTTCTGCAATAGCAAATGGAATAGCAGCAGGAGAGAGAAAGCCAATCCCCTCAATGGCCTGAGGATTGCAGGAATTTGTCATGATGCGAGAGGAATAGATTCAATTTCCTTGCTCATCCTGACTTGAAAACCTGCCCTCCACCTCTCCCATGAGTGCCCTAACTTCTGGGTATAAGATGCAGCTAGCTCCAAAAGCATCTTGTGCTTCATCGCCTGTTGCAAGAGGCTTATCTACTGCTCTGCGGAGGCCTGCTGAATTAGCCCCCCTGCAGACAAGAGGCCTTTGCTCGGACTGAGCTGCTCAGCA
>NW_005841899.1:696558-758704 GCF_000455745.1 Alligator sinensis | reverse complement strand
CGTGGGCAACTGAACAGAGGCTTGAGTATTTCTATGGTGCTTAGAAGTTGCATTTAGAGTCCGTTCATAGATGTACTGTCTACTTCTAGTCATGCATGCACGCACCTTTTTCACCGGGGAGGAAGGGGAGTGAAGTGAAGGAGACAGATGCAGACAAACACAAACCACTCCTCTCTACCATACCAAGCTGCCGCCCTTGGGACAACGGCCATACAGTCTTGGAATGCCATATGAAAAGTATCAGAAGCAGTCAGACATACCCATCACGCAGCAGGCAGAGAAAGAAGATTGCTGGGAGAGACTGGCAGGAGAAAGCTTTAAATGCAAGGCAACCATGCTGAGGATCCCAACCAGTGGGCCAGTGTCAATACCGGACACTGAGGTGTGTCGTTTTGTGGTTGTGACTTAAGACCTTGTCTGAGAATCAAAAGCCTCTCAATTCTGCATTCGGTATTGAGTCGGCATCTGTTCAGCGCGCTGTTAAACACACGTCTACATAGCTACCACAAAACACCATTAGGAAGGTGTGGAAACTATGCAGTTAACTTTACATTTCCCAATAAATCAATAACCCAATCCCCCACTCCTTAGTGCTCCAAGTGCCATAAACATCAATAGGATTTTTGCTTGAATGAGGACTGCAGGATTATGCTCCATGTCAAGAATAAAAGTACCTGGAGAAATCAAAACGTGGGAAGAATTGTAATACAAACCCACCCTGCCCGCCCCTCACCTACATGCAAACCTTTGCTGAAGGACAAGATTATAATAATAATAAAAATAATAAGCAGATATCGATGAATGTGGAGGTGAATGTAAAACTGTATTAACCTGAGAGATAAATATTGACTTTGCTTTGTCTGTGTCAATATTTAGTTCAGGGGACAATACATTTTGATGTTCGCTGAAACAGTCAATATATGCGTTGCTACATACATTTTGTATGAGTGCCAATTATTTAGCAGATCTTTTTCTTATAGCCCCACCTTTCCGAATCTCAAGTTTTTCCTATAAAAAGCTGTGTTTCAGAGGGGAAGGAAGCTACAGTTTAATCCAAATCTGGGCACTGACTATAGAAGTGACATTGAGGGAGTGCCTCTCTTAATGGTTCCCATATTAAGTCTGCTCCATTCAACAGCCAGCTGTGCAAATTCAATTTGGAGGATGAAAGCACAGTTAACAGCTAACCCAGCCAGCATCATCTTCAGCAAACAGAAGAGTCTGCAAGCCAAGGTCTGTCCACTTTGACAGCCAATTATTCATTACTTTTTTGTTTTTATTTTTTTTGCATTTGCACAGGTAAAACAAAGTGACCAAAAGGTAATGAACAATCAACTGAATATGCAAAGACCACGTCAAATCCAGCTTCTCCTCTTGCTGTTGCTGGCTCTGCAGAGGTAACAGGGCTAAAAAAAAAAAAAGGTGGCAGTCATACTTACATCACTAACACAAGCAGATATGTTTGAATGCACACAATGAGCAACTGTGAGCAAGCAGCTGTCCTTTTTAAACAGTGGCTCAGAATAGAAATGAAGCCATTAAGGAAATTTTAATACATCTAATCAATTAGCATTGTTCCAGGCCACATGATTCTTTCCTTCAGTAAACCATTTAAAGTGGCTCCTAATGGGTCTGATCCCACCAACAGCCTCCTCTGAAGCCATGTGTACCATTAACTCCCAAAGCCTTCAGAGGAAGTTGGATGCATTTATCACCTTGCAGGTTACCTTCCCAAATGCCTTTGAGTTAAATCATCCCTAATACCACCAGAACAGAGTGCTTTGACATTGCGCGGTTTGATATTCAAAGTAAAAATAACATAGCCTTAATGAAGGAATCACAGTGCCAGGAAAAGAGTGCAGTAGCTATTAAATATTTATATTATGGCAGAACTAGCAACCAAATTATAATCAGAGCCCCATTGGACTAGGTACCGTAAGAACAGCCATAGGGTAACTGCTCAAGAAGCTAAATTTAAAAACTAAACAATTTGTTCATATATACTCCTGCATGCTCGTGTGCGAGAGAGATGAATTATATACATTATAAAGCTGTGCGCCTTTCAGTGCAAATTGTGTTGAGCATTATACAAATGCCCTATTCGTTTCAAGAATGGTGACAATGTTAAGGGCTTCAGGGGTTTACACATTCAATGTGATGGGTGAATATATAAGCGATCCGGACACTGGTCAAGTGTACTGAAAACCAAAGATGTTTTGTCTTACAAAGCCGTCAGGGGGTTTCAGTCTGTCAGCGCAGCTAATGAGAGACAACTGCAAAGTTTTAATAAATAAATACATCACTGGTGTTCAACAACAAGTTGCCTCGTTCCCAGTTAGGGAAGCTACTAATGGTTTCAATAAATCATAGATTTAATGGAATTAGTGCAGTCTTCTTGCAAATTGCATTTTTAATGCTTTTGGCAGTTCCTCTCTCAAAACAGCCATACATCTAGTGTAGAGTACCAACAACCTTGGATTTATGTTTATCCTTTTAAAATGTTTCATGGGTGATTGCAGTAGCAAGTGCTGGTGAGAGCGAAAATTGTAGTGTGCCAGGTCTGGGTACATGCTTCCCCACATAAAAAGCTGCAAACACACACCCAAACAGCAAAAAAAAAAAAAAAAAGAACTTTTGTCCTCAGAAGACCTGCATGAGACCATTGTCTTCCCTGTGCCCCCATATCCTAGACCAGACAGTCAGCAGGAGTTTACTGGTAGCAAACCTGCTTTGTCAGGAGACTGCCAAGTGTTGGATCAAGTCGATGGCCATTAAACAGAATGCAAATGTTTCTCCCCACCTGCTTCCTCTCTTGCTAAAAGGTTGCATCTCCAAATAGCTTGTTCTGATCCATCCAACTCTTCTTCCTGATGGGCAGGAAAGTGCTGCTGAAGATAGTGTCGCATTGCCACTGGTGGCTGAAACGGATGACAGTGGCAAAGACAGCAGTAGAAAGAAAGCTACTCGGAGTTTGTTAGCTACTTTCCAGAAGCAGGCACAGGGCTATTTTTGCTTCTTCAATAACAGCGGCAGCAATCTCCAGCAGATGTTACTGCCAAAAAAACGAAATGACAGGCTTCCAGGAAACAAACAAACAAAAACTTTCATCGACTGTTTTTGTGCTTGATAATTTTTGCAGAGTTCCCTCTGACTGCATGGTGGCTAGGGGAATGTGCGAGATCAGCTACATGGTGTTAAGAAAAGCTTAAGAAGCTCTTCATTTAGCCTAACCAAAACTTAGGGTCATATCAAGGAAACAGCATGTCAACCTCCCCAACACCTCTTCTTTGTGAATTACAGGGAACGTGTTTTATAGTGGAGGACCCCATTGGGCTATGCAAACAGAAAATTGCTTCTAGGGATCATTCCACATGTACCATCAATGAAACCTGCCATGCCCCTGAAGAGATAAAGCTACTAATTTGTTCTCGCTTTGCACTGGCACTTACCAACCTTCAACTGTTGAGGTAGAGTAATATTGTATTTATCTGAAATGGTCAGAGGACGTAGGTATGCAGAATATGATTAGTCAAGGCAGTTTACTTCTTTGCAATGTAAAATGGCTAACAATCACTGTCAATTTTTAAGCAGGGACAAGTTTAGCGTTTCAAGCATTCTTAAAAATGCAATCATTCCAGTGTAAACATTAGTACAACTGTTTCCAATTCCTAGAATTTTTCTTCCATCTGTGGCTTAGTCAAGAAAACTGCATGGCAGAAATATGATTACTGAATAAGCACAGTAACTTTTCAATATGTATGGATTATTAGGGATGGTGAACTTCTAAATGAAGAACTTTTATTTTACTTGCAATAACTTTTAAGCAAATGGTCTCCACGAGTGATACATAGTTCCATTCACGTATGCTTATAGAGAGAGTTTCACTCATGTATTACTTGTGGAGATGGTTTAAATTATTGTAAGCACTTAACTCAAATATGAAAGATAGGGAAGCTGCCTTTTAAAGTATCCCTCCTATAACTCATTCTAAACAAAAACAAATGAAACGTACATTTATCTACATTTCTTCCCTATTAAGATGGAAATGGAACTGTAGATGTCTAACTAAAGTGCTTCTAGCTTGAAGTCTTATGTTCAGTACACTGCAACCATTCATGATGCTCATCATTGGACCATTATTCATTTGAAGCATGTACATATCTATTGATTTCTTCCCCACCACACCAAGGACAAGTCAATACTTTATGAACCAGGCTATAAGTACTGGGGTCTGGGGAGGAAAACTGCCTGGTAATTTACTTTTCCTAGATCTTTCTCCCTTTCAAAATATAATGCCAAATTAGTGACACCAAAGAGATGGAAGTCTCGTTTTCCACGCAGCAGCACAGCCTTCCAACTTACCATACCAACAAATTGCATCCAGACTCAAGGGACCGCACCTCAGTAAATGAGAAAGTAATTCATCTCTATGACAATTCAATTTCTAGGGACAAGAAATCTTGCGCGTGATATCTTTTATTGGACCAACTGAATGGTTGGAAGAGACATAGGTAAGCTTTTGGGTGTCACAGCACCTTTCCTTAGACCTCTAGGAGAGAAACAGATGCAGCAGAGTTAAGTAGCAGATGGAACGATATCCTGTGTAAACCTCCATATGTAAACCATGGAGTTGGTCCAATAAGAGATAGCACCCACAAGAATTCTTGCCCCTCACATATTTCCTGGACCATCACCGCAACATCACCTCAACACTACCAATTTGATATCTAGCTGTTTACTCTGCCAGTCAAGAAAGATGAAAAATTAATAGGGCATTTGATGTGGATAGCTGTTCAGTTTGGTCCTGGACATGCAGCCCTTTCATTTCACATCAACTGCTAAGCTACCATTAGACAGTAATGACTTAAAATAAACAGTGACTTGGGTCCTATTTGAATCAATAGAAAAACTCTTCTGTTTAGGCTCACCACCCTACTTAGAATTCAAAATCTCATCGTTGGGTTTTTGAGTCATCCTCTCCCAATCATTATAAGGAATTGATGAAAACATGCTAATCTAATTGAAATTCAAGTTGCCTTTTTATTAAAAAAATAAATAAATAAATAAAAATTACATTCTCATATTCAGTTAATATAATCATTACATAAGATTGCAGTGCAAAGTGCAATCAATACATTTTACACCATTCCTCTTGAAGAATTCTATATGTCCCAGTGCTCAAAGAGAGAATGGCATTTATAATGTATGGATCACCATAATTTTTTTTTTTTTTAAATGAAGAAAAAGGTATTTTAAAAAATGTTACCATGGGCATAAAACTTGAAGGGGTAAAGGGGGGGAGGGAAAACAAAAAGTCTAGTTTTTATTGATGATTCTCCCCTGCAAAACAATTCCCTTGGAATGGTTGTCTGATTTCCTTTACAAAGAATGAAGACTTGTTTTTTTCCCTGTGCTGGAAGAACACAGAAAAGGATTTTTTCCATATAAATCTCATTTAAATTCAGAGTTTCAAACCAGCACACACACAATTTGGAAGTTTTTAAGTTACAAAATTAGCCATTGCTGCATTAGACAGCTCTACCAGGAGTCTCATCTACTGCAAGCCAGTAAGAGAATTCATTGAGCAATCAGCAGCTGAATACAAATACAGAGGGAAAATATTAGATCAGCAGATATGAGAGATACTGAAGAGCTCTGCCAGAAAGACAAACCCAAGCTATATTTTATATGGAACCAATTGTCATTGTGTGAATCAGCAAGGCTCTTCCAGAAGTGAAGAGATATTATCGGGTTCCAAAGATGGGCTTCTGTATTGAAAACTTAGATGAAGAAAACTTACTGCTCTGTAGCTAACAAGTTGAAAATGAAATTATTGGGACACGAAAGGATAGCAAAAACATGACTGCCAGCTGATTTTCAAATGGGGCAGTGGGAGATTATATGCAGCAGTCTGAGTGAGAAGAGAAAGAAGAGGAAACTCAATAGAAGTTATATGCAGCCATTTGAATGCGTGCATCAGAACCCAGACGCAACATCTACCGAGGGGAAGAGAATACAACAATAAGTTAGGGTAGTCAAAATACAGATAAAAACAAACAATTATGTTGGCTGAATTTTGGAATTATAAGTGCGACTTTAGGTCTTCTCCCAGCTCTTTCACTGAGCTGCTGAGACTATGAAAAGTATTTAGCGTATAGGTGCCTCTGTAATATAGGGGTAACAAGGAATCCACAGTATTGAGAATTTGATTTCAAAGTCATGTTAAAAAGAGTGCTTGGTGTAGCACTCGCATTCCTTCTCAAAGTGCAATGTCTAGAACTACACAGGACTGGGGCTGGCAACGTTTTTAGATGGAGTGCTGAAAACACCCACAAACTTGGCTTGTAAGATGTTGGCGTGCCAAGGGTGGACAGTGGGTGAGCTACAAGGGGCCTGATCCTTGGTGTGGCAGTGCAGCCCCCCACCCCTTCCCTGCCGTCCGCCCCGAGGTGCTAGTGCCAAGCAAAATGCACCCATGCCGGGGGGTGCCTTACATAGAAACCTTACATGGCTGCCAAGAAAGAGATGCTCCCTTTTTCAAAATGTCTTTGAAAACACATCTATTGTGTCCACAAATTAGAACTGTAAAGAATGTGGGATTTGCACTGGGGCACGTCAATGCTCCTGCTGGGACTAAAAGCCAGAGGTTCCTGGTTAAAGGATTTGCCCTTCTGCTCGGGGTCAGACTGATTGCCATATTTGGGGTGAGGAAGGAATTTTATCTCATGGTCAAATTGGTATGACCTGCAGGGGGTTTTGCCTTCTTCTGCAGCAGGGGTGGGGGTGGCCCTCTTCCTGGGATCTTTTGAGCATATATTAATAATCTTTACACAATCAGGACATGGGCTGTCATGTCCCTCTCCCACCCCTGATTCACCTGTGGCAGGTTAAGGTGTTGTCTTGTGTTGTCAGAGTTGACTGCATAGTTTCACTAAGAGGTTAGATTATGGATTTATATAGGATAGTTTGGGATACGGATGATCTTGCCTCAGGCAGAGGACTGGACTAGATGACCATTGGAGATCCCTTCCAGACCTACTTCTCTACAATTTGCTCATACACTCAGTGGTCAGCGACAATCAAGTCATGAACCCATATGCCTTCTGTGCCCCACCGTCAACAGAGACTATATCATCACTGGATCAAATAATAAGGATTAAAACATCCAAGGTTCATTTAGCTGCACCTTCACTGATCTGCTGTCACCTGCTTACAGGGCCTCCTGTTGCTGGCATCAGTCAAGACTGGGCAATCCCTACATGACGGACCAAATGAACACAGCTCTGACATCAGCTGCAGAAACGCACAACAGCCTGCAGCAAAACGCTTCGGCTTCCCTGGACGCTGCATCGCTGACCTGAGGGCGGCTATTCTCAGGCAACAAACTTGAAAAAACAGATTTGAATGGGAAATTGCAGAACAAGAAATCATCCACAGACTGGATTGTGCTAAGCATGGTTTAAACAGGACTGTGGATTTTTATTCCATAACCTGAATTATCTGCTTTTGTACTCCTTTCTTCCTGTGCATTTACTGCTTGCTTGTTTGCCTCTCCCATCACTGCCCCCACTCCTTTCCCCCTCCCTTGTCTTTTGTAATATCATTTCTCTCTTCTTTTTTTACACTCTGCCTTCTGTAATCCTTCCACAGCATCTGATGAAGTGAGCTTCAGCTCAGGAAGGCTTGTTGGTTAGTCTGTAACAGTGGTGCTCAACCCTTTTAGACTCAAAGCACCCCTGGACAGACCTGAGGCACCCCTCAGAAAATGCTGGCTCTCAGCTTTCACTGTTTGACTGAAGAAAAAATACAGCGGTTTTTCTGTTGCAAATAACTCAGAAAGACCATAACTATGGATTTCTATTTGAAACCTTTGGCTTTATCTTGTGAATTATGCTTGCACTGTTAGGTTTGCTAACATAAGGTGGGACCTGTGGCACCTCTGAAAGGATCTCAAGGCACCAGGGCTGAAAAATCACTGGTCCATAAAAGGTGCAAATCTACCCTTCCTTCTGCTTGACTTCATACTAACATGGCTAACTACATCCCTCCTGAAGTTCGCTTCACTTAGGAGAAGAAACACATGACAAAGCCATGCAGTTCTTCAGTGCAATCCTGTTTAATCCCATTTCCTTGACCAGTGCCAGGATCAAGCCAGCTCCATGGGACCAAGCTCCATGGGACCCCTCTCAGCCAGCATTCAACCCCGAGAGCCGTGTCTCAGCACTTTACCTGCTCGAGCACCACTGGTCTAAACCAATCACTCTCTCACACCTGAATTTGTTACCAGGTCACAGTGAACCGCACGGCGAACTCCTAGTCCAGCCTTACACATGACTTGGTTCTGGGGAGAGGGTCTTTCCATCTCAGCTTGCTAATCTACATAGGAGCTCAACTGCTTTTTTACATTTATCCTGAAAGACAGCTGTTACACCTACCGGTCTCAGAATAGCTTACCCAAATCTTAACAACATGTTTGGCACAAGACAGATGGGACAATAATCCCTTTAGTGAGAAAGGAATCAGCCTTTAAAGCTGTCTCTTGATGGGAAGCAGAGTCCAATTTACCTCAGCTATTAAGCTGCTGGGAAGACTGAGTGCTTTTCCCAGCAGTCTAACACAAGGATGGGTTCTTCCCCACTTCCGTAATCAAAGCAATCAGCTGGAAGAGAATGACAGAAAGGTCTGTGCAATCCAAACATTTCCTTTCACCCTCCCTAAACCCTGACGAGTAAGAGAAAGAAAGGAAAAACCATCATCAACAAAAGGTCAGTCCTGTTACCTAGTTTAGAAAAACTCCTATTTATATCAGAAAAAAAGTCCAGTTTTTGCAACTGGGTGCAGTCCCATGAGAAAAGGGCACCAGTCCAAAGAGAACCTACTCTAGCTGGACCTCTTCCGCTGTACAGGAGTTAGAGCTGCTTACACGCGAAAGCTAGGGCTACCTTTGGCTTTCACACCAAGTCAGAAACCCCCTAGTGATCAGCCCAAGGACAGCTGCATCCTTAGGACTAGGTAGACCTGACAACAGCAGATTTTTTTGTTAACCTGGTGCCTTTTGGAGAAGGAGAAAGTGTGGCCAAAAACAGCAGGGGGAATCTACTAAGTCTGAGGTTTCAAATTTTCCCTTCTTCTTGACCAATTTGTTTTCAGCTCCAAAAATGTATTACCTGTCTGGGAATGTTAAGCGCTTACTTTGGCAATACAGTAAAATCCCTATTATCTGACATTTGAGCAACTGAAACAGTCTATTAACTGGAATTTCCAGATGGACCGGAGGGGGGGCGCTCGCACACGGCAGTTGCCACCACCATCCCACCAACCTGTGCTGCAGCTGCTCCACTTGCGGCCACCGCCACCCCCTCTTGCCCTTGCCCCACGTGTGGCCACCCCCCTCTTCCGCATCCAGCCAAAAACCTCTGGCCTCAGGTAACCGGGATTTTTAGATACCCGGGACCCCCCATTCCCTACTCGTGCCGGATAACAGGGATTTTACTGGACTGTAATTAATAATAGAGTCCAGTCGAGATCAAGAATTAAATATCCCATACCATTACTGCATCCTTCTAAAAGCAGTGGAGAGCTTTAAATCAGTGACCTAGCAGAGACTGTAAAGCCTACCCTCCACCTTCCTTGAAAAGGATTGTTTTAAAGTAGAAAGAGATACAGCGTTCCCAAATTACCTCCTGACACTGAATTATACGTCCATTGGCCCCTGGGAGAACGCTGATCAAAGCCTTCTTCAGCAAGTCAAACTATCAAAACAACATCAACTACAGCACATTTTCCAGCTTCCCTTCTGGGAGGAGGTCACTGGAAGCATGGTGGCATCCAAGCCGCAACACAGCCCGTTCTGTGTTAACATCCTGTATCCCCTAGCGATCACAGTTTCAGATCTGGAGGATGCTGATGAATGACAGCGTCTCCTTTCTCAAATCTTTCCCAAAGAATAAATGCAACTAAAGTAATCTGGGGGTTTTTTTTCAAAGGCACTCAACACTAGCTTAACTAAGTATTTTTTCATCCGCTAATAAGCAATATAGTAAGGCAGAATGCTTTTGAAAAAAGCACCCTGTATATTGAATGTGGATTAGCAAACCCCTCTAATGCAAGCAAACAGAAAGTAACTACCCTTTTGTCTGAGTTTTGCTTTTTCATAATACTTACATTGAGCAATGAGATAAACATGCAGGCACTGGTAAGACTGCAACATCTAACACTATATGTAGCGTAAAAAGGACATTTTCTTTTATCTTATCTTTATCCTAATCCTATGGCATGAGAAGAGAATGATTAGTCGGACAATTTCCTCCATCATTTAAAAGAGTCCATCAAATCCCCATTTACTGATTATTAGACTAAATAAATGAAGTCTTTTCATTCCTTTTTATGCAAACCTCACCAGGTACAAACATTTTTGTTATTCATCTCTGATTTAGCTTTCGCCTTGAGGTAAGTTGAAAACTAACTGGAGTATTCCAGGTGGAGTTGAAGCATGCAGCTCTCTCTATCTTTTGTAGCACCTTTCTGAGGAGTATTAAGTACAGTGAGATTATAATGGAGACTTGAAAAAAGTAATTAAACCAGAGCCCCCGCTATCGACCACCTACACACACACACACACGCAGAAAATAGTTCCAAGTGGAGACGCACAAGCCTAGACAGTGATTTTCAAAACAAATTATATTAACAAGAGAAGAGAAGAGCAGGAGCGATTTTAATTATATGATAGTACATCTGGTCTAATTATGCCAATCCTTAACAATTCGTAAATGGAAATTTGGGGATCTTACATCAAGGAGGATATTTTTGGAGCACAATGAGGTTGTGCCAGACTTCTGCAGCCTAAATGAGGTCACTTCATCGTCTCTTGATCCTGAATCTAGGTTGCTGCAAATGCTACCACCTTCCTCAATGTGGATCCTCTTTCAGGTGTGCGCAGTCACAACCACTTGAGGCACACGACAATCATTAATTGGCAGAACTGGATTGAAAGGAAAACACTGCACTATCCTTTCTGCCCTTCACCCTCAGAAACACAAACCTCACCAAGGAGAAGAAAGATCCTTTCCACATGGCCAGAAGTGTATGGCTGCTGGCAGACATGGACTTTACGCCACCATAAAAATGCAGCATGTCACAATATGCCATAGCCACGTGTTGCACCACAAGTGTTTAAATTTGGTGGCACCAAAGGGTTTTTTTGTGCTGCCTTTTTGCAGCTGGCATCTGTTGACTTGTGGCAGGAGACTACCAGTTGCTGGTGGCAGCCTGCACTCTCCAGCCACCCCAGGCAGAATTCCCCTGTCCTCAAGGGCCCAATCCTCAGGGAAAAGACATCCACTCTGGGGCAAGGGAAACGGTGGCAGGGCACAAAGGAATCCCCCTGCAGGAGAGCTTCCCCTCCACTTGCACATGGCCTCCAAACTGGGGGCAGCAGCATGATAGGTGCTCTGACACCCAGCCTGTTCTCCTCACTGCCCCCCCTCCCCACCAGGCTGAGGGGCCACGTACAAGGAGGGGGCAACCCCTAGGGGAACTCTGCTTTGCAGAGATGTACAGGGGGGATTCCCTGTAGGGGGGGGAAATCATCCATGCCCAAACACAGGGACACATCTCCAAGGCCAGGAGGTGTAGAGAAGGTTCTCTACTTGCAAACATGCTTCAAGTTAGGGCAGGGCACCCAGAGCCTTTCTCCCCCCTCAGATTGGGCCCCTGAAGCCCTGGAGAGGGATAGATGATTGACCCTGGGGCAGGGCGGGTGGAGGGCCACAGCCCAGGTGATGTCTGTTAGACGTTCATGAACCAGATCAGCTGTGTAGCAACATACTGTGGCACAGCTGATCCCACTGCAAAGGGGACATATTTCCAGATAGGATTTTAAGTATCAGGTAGATTAGTGTGTTGAATGCTTTCTGGTTACATATGATGTTCTGGCTCATGCATAACAAGCAAGTAAAAGTTAGAAACAGAGCCATGAGTAGTGTTGCTATTTCCTTCAGATTCACACTCTTGCTTTTTTCTTCTTTCATTTAAAGTTTCCTCTTCTAGCATAAGTTTTTAAAGGATTTTGCTATGCATTTCTCTAGTACCTGACACAATGGGGTCTCAATCTTGATTTAGGATCTACCACAATAGATAAATAAGAACTTAACATTCCTGAGTACTCTATGCAATTTATTTGATAACTTGCTCTTTGTCTTCTCTGTTCTAATCACCATATGGTATTTCTAATCTGTTCTCCAAGGCTACTTTCCTGCTTCTGTTTCCTTGATTTTTCCCACCCCAAGAATAGGCAGGAATTAAAATAGATAGGAGAAAGTTTCCTAGAAGGAGGAATTTCTTGGTTCCTTAAGCTTAAAATTCTTAGAGGTTCTTTAATTATTCACCCTACTGGAAAGTACAGATGCACCAATATATTGGTGACATATTGGATTGGCACCGATAAAAGGAAAATTAACATTACCAGCAATTGGCTTTTTTCGGCTGATGTAGCTGATAATGTCACCAATAAATGCTGTGTCCACGTGTGCAGCCGCAGCATGCATACGCCCAGGAATGCAACCCAGCAGCTTGGAGAACAGCATCTGGCTGGTAAGTCTGGGGTTGTGGGGCAGGAAAGGAGCATGGTGGGGGCATATAGAGGCCATCATGGTGAGGGAGGGAATGGGGCAGGGGCAGGCGCTGCCCAACCAGGGTGGTGAATATGACCCCGGGAGCAGGGTGGAGCCATGGACAGTTCATCTGGGGGGCACAGCTCCCCACCACTGCACACCCCCAGGGGAGGCATGGGGGATGCGTGTCCCCCCAGGTTTGTATGCAGGGTAGAGCAGACTGTTCACCGTGGGCTTAGGGCCAGGGGCTGCACCAGCCTCTTCTTGATGCAGGGGGCTGGGCCAGGGCAGGCAGAAGCAGCCCAGTGGGAGGGGTGGTTATAGGGTGGGCTATAGCCACCCCCTCCCAGCACCGTCGCTGCCTACCCCACCCCTGCCCTCCCTGAGCGCAGCCCCAGCTCAGGCCCCCCACCAGGAAAAGGCTGGTGCAGCTCCTGGCTCTGAGACCACAGTAAACAGCCCTCCCTCACCCTACCCTAGGGGTGTGCAGAGCAGCAGGGAGCTGCCCCCACTCCTCAGCGCCCCCTGGACAAGCTGCCTGTAGCTCTGTCCTGCTCCTACAGTTGCACTCACTGCCCTGGCTGGGCTGCACCTGTCCCTACCCCACACCCTCCATCACTGTGGGGGCCCTGATCTGCTCCTTCCATGCCCCTTTCCTCCCCCACACTCTTTGCCCCCACAACAGACTTACCAGCCAGATACTGCTCTCCAACTTGCTGAGCTGCATTTCTGTAAATCAGCTATTGGATCAGTATCAGTTGATATGGCTGGTTAATAATCAGCCATCGGTATTGGTCAAGAAAATCTTTATCAGTGCACCCCCGCTGAAAAGCAGCGCACCTCTTTTCCTTATCAGAAAGATTTTTCTTAAAACATTCAAAATGGAAAGATCTTTCATTAGAAAAGAATTAAGAACCCATTTTCCTCCCTTAAGGCAGAAAAAACAAGTATGTAGCTGCCAATTTAACACCATGGTACACACACAGACTAACATATTCTCTGTGGAAGTTTTACAGATGATACTCTTACATATGGTCCAATCTACTGAGTGGGGTGAGACTGTCCCTCAGTTGGCTCCTCAAATAGGGTTTTGTTTTTTTTAAGCCTATTCCAATACAAGGGACTTCTATTGTACTTCCTGTGGAAAACTGGAAGTCTCCGAAGTCCAGGTCTGGACACTGGAAACTATTTCTTCAGAAGCATGGCACCAATGGTATGCCAGCTACAGCTGCCATCTTGCAGAATTCTTCTATTCTAGTAAGGGGTGCAAGAGACTGCCTAATGTAGACTGAAATCTAGGTCCATTGCCAAAGGCTCCAGCAAAACAGGCAAATGATTAGTTCTTGTGTATTTGTGCACATTTCACATATAAAGGGAAGTGAAATATGGGGTCCCATTAAATTGCTGTTATATACTAGGCAAATACCTTCATCCGATTTGCCATAAAACAAATCCAAGCTGGGGGGTGGGTTTTGGCAGAAGTTTTTAAGAGGTCAGAGATGGCCTACATGGAAAACTGACTGCTGCTTACACAAGTGTATGCATCTCTGATTTAGTCTAAGGTACAAATCCACCCAGCCTTCTTCTTCCTATTGCCTTACATGCATTAAAGTGAAGTTTATATAACAGAAAACTGAGGAGTGACACACACAACAGTAATATAAATAAAGTAGAAAGTAATCTTGTTGAGGTCAGTAACAAGAAAGCTGCTGACTTCTGGAATATTAAAAATATACTTATTCTGCTACTTTTTACCTCATTACTTCAGTTAATATAATAATCTCAGTATATTAACTTAGAACATTACACTAGGGTCAGATTTTGAATGCGACTAAAGATTTGATTAGTGACTGATCAACAAGACCATATGAATTCTTACATCTTGTGTTAGTATGAAATCTTCTGTTAGTGAGGACTGAAACACTGACACTGTTACAAAATATGTTGTTATTCTGTATACAGCAAATCTTATTACTACACTACAGGAGGGTCTTACCAAGTATTTTTTTTAACTAATATATACACCGAATACAGAGACAACACAAAATATCATAAAAGAGGCACATTTAATTTTGTTGGGTTTTTTTTCCATTCGGTCAAAATAGTAACTGTGCCCTCTTAAACTCATATTTATGATAAAAAAAACTCATATTCATGATAAAAAACAAACATTCACTTGCTTTTATACTAAAGAAACAATTCATGACTGAATAATGTGCCAATTCAAAAGCAATCTCTCTAAGCTACAGGAAACCTCTAGAGTTGCTCGTCTGAACAAAATGGAGTTTCAACAGAGTGAACCACTTTAAAACTAAATGAAAATTTAGCAAATTGATCTGAACAGGAAAATCTAGCTGCAATGCACTCCTTTTAGAACGCAATTGAAAAATCTATCACAGACCAACGTGAGAAAAAAATCTCACCAATAAATCAAAAGGTAGCATAATTTTTTAATCTTGTTTTATTAGAAAGCAAATACAAAGATTTACTTGCATAAAATGAAGTAAGGAGTCTGGATTTGTGTTTTAACACCTGAAAAAAGGGAAGGTTTTGTTTTTTTTTTTTTAATTAATAAAACACAGAAGGCCATAAATTTTGGGGGTTGAGGGGGCGTTGTTTTTTTAAAGGTATTCTCTCTACCAGTCCTTTCCCATGAAGCAGCTATATCAGATTGAATGTACCTCATTGCATCTGAACTTGGATGCCTAGTGGTCCTAGACTGGTATTTGAGTGAGAAATCACACTGGAACCCCATGGGTCATAGACACAAGAAGCTAAGTGAGATGCCAGATTTCATTCTGCTCCAGCGCTAGGGGTAGCTGGCAAACAGGGATAAAAATAAAGAACAGACGATCCATTTGCTTCATTTACCATCCCTTTTTATTCACTTCTTGGTGTACAGGGCAGCACAGGAAGCACTCTGCTTCCAAGATACCAAAGGATCAGAACTGCCACTGCTTCTATAGGCTTTCGGGCAAGTTCACTCCTGCATATGAGATTCATAGATGTTAGGGTCGGAAGGGACCTCAATAGATCATCGAGTCCGACCCCCTGCATAAGCAGGAAAGAGGGCTGGGTCTAGATGACCCCAGCTAGATACTCATCTAACCTCCTCTTGAAGACCCCCAGGGTAGGGGAGAGCACCACCAAGCTACAGTACCAAACGGATTACATCAGATCAGTTAAGACTCCTCAGTAGGCTAAGGAATAGAAGAAAGAAGTAGAGAATTGGATGCAAGAGGAACAGCCATTATTGCACAGGCAGTCAGCAACATAATGAGAACCAGTCATAGAGAATGAAGAGAGAGAGAAAGAAGAATTAACAGCGCTATTTAAAGTATAGTCACATCTAGAATAAAATTTAGCTAGGAGAAGGCCACTATAACACTTGGATCGGAATGATTCATTTCAGTAGACTAGAGAGAGCAGAAAACAAGGTAAGAATGATTCAAGCAGAGGAGTGGAGGAAAAATGTTTGGATAAGATTACACTCCTCCAACACAGTCTGGGGAAAAACAGTGTAATTCAAGAAGCCAGGGATATTACTGGAAGTGGACACATAGCCCTATTTCATCTGTAGTTACCATGATTGAATAAGATAGGTACTTGCAATAATAGACAAGACGTGGTGAGTGTTTGAGGCAAAAATATTAGCAGAGTTAGAAGCACAAGTTATGAGACCTATTACACTAGGAGCAAGTTAGCTGGAGAATCAAGGAGGATTTCTGGTCCTGGGAGCAAAATTAAATGTCTGTGCTAACTAGAATAGCACAAGACACCTGAGACCTAAAGGACATTTTTCCCCTGAAGCTCTGAAACATTCAGGATGAGGAATTTGCATTGTGCATGTACATGAAAGAAGGGACTTTTTTTTTTTTTTTTTTTTTTAATTTAGTGGTATTGAAATATGCAAACGATGCACTGTTCTCCTGCTCTACTTGAGTTGGTGATTTACGACGACAGTTTACATTTAGTTCCACACATGGAAATCAGAGATAAATCAAGTAATAATCTGCCACCAATGGTCTCAAAAACGGAGCACACTTTATCTCCGAGTTGATTCCGTTTGCTGAGTTGGCACTAAAATTCCAGCAGGTCTGACAATATTATGAATTAATGACAACAGTGAAAGTTGGGCAAGACAGTTAGGCTTTGTTAGCAAAGCTCAGAGCCTAAAAGCTCTTAAAGAAAAGAAAAGAAAAGAAAACCAACATCTTTGGCATATGGCTTGTAAAACTTCTAGCTAATGTTCAGTTAACAAGGACCCTGAGCATACCTAGTTTCAAAGAGACATCCTCTCTAGAAATGAAGAGCTACACTACGTTGAACTCCAAAACACTGGACAAAACAGGACAAAAGCCCAGGTCTTAGCAGCTTGAACTGCCAGACAAACAAGAGCACATTTTCACTGCAATTTAGGGCAACCGAGAATGTTTTAACCTTGCATGTCACTACAAACAAGGCGTACAAATAGAAACATGGAAATATTTTGAACCCTAGCTTGAAGCAGAGCACTGTGGGATGCTAAGGGACCCAGGAGTCCCCTATCACATCCTGTAGATTAACAACTACAATTTAAATTAACCAAAGTCTCAAAGTGTTTCCTGCTTTAGTAAGCATCATAATGCTGACTCCTCCTTCCCCTAGCCCTGGCAGAAAGGATCCTGTCAAAGTCATGCTATTGTTGGCTTCCCTCCTTACCTGCACACCTGCTTTGGGAGTACAAGTTAGTCCTATATAAAACTTCTAATAGAAGAACTGCTCCTCAAATCCTGCTGAGTCCCACCAAGCCTTCCTCCATGAAAACCACGCAGAGATGTGAAGACGATAAAAAGGACTAAATGAGTTTGCTACCCTCTTCCTTGAAAGAGGGGGGAAATTTGCATCTTTTTTCCTAATTTATAGAGCAGAGGGAAATTGGAGAACCAGAGGTTGTGAGAGAGTTCAGAGGTGGGAAGACCCCCCCCCCCCCCCCCCAAAAAAAAAAAAAAAAAAAAAATCACACAGCTATACACCCCCACAGAGGCAGCACTCAAAGTATCATAGACTGAGCCCTGCCTCCTAGTAACAATTCCAGGGAAATGCTGCTTCTAGCACATGCTGACTTAGTCTACTTCTCTTCATACGTATACCAGTCAACATGGCCAAATAATTTGGCTGTGCAACACTGTTTTTCAAAGTAATGTGACTGGGAAGTGCGATTGCTTCTCTAAGGTCTTCCCAGCTTGGCAAGTTCTTTAAAGATGCAGTGTTCCACCACAATCAAAATGTCTACATAAAGAAATGAAACATCTTTTACAGCTAGAAAGCTTTCCAAGAAAAATCAGACTGTCTTTTTTTTTTCCTATTTAGCAAAGTTCAGAGCAGTAAATATTTCTTGTTTTTTTCCTTTTGTAGTCAATACCAGTCATAAGCTTGAACACAGAATTGAAACAAAATGATGTGAAACCAGATACTGGAGTTCTGAAAATATTACCTTAACTGAAATAAAAGTAGCGTATTTGTAACCTGGAGCGCTCCCAAATCGAGCCTATTGTTAGAGGGGTTTAAAACATTACTCAGTCCGGAGATTCGTGGAAAAGCCTTTTAGTATTTTATGTAGAAACATCCTGATCATTCCCTATCCATTATCACCTCTTCTGTGTTTGGTTATTCATATAGAACGACCATGTTAAGCAAACGCATTAAGTGCTCAAAAAGCAGGAAACACTCAAGTCAAAACAATCCTTCAGCTTGTGTCCTTGTGCATACGTGCAGCATGCTGCAGACTACTTACTGAATATTCATGACACGGGTCAATGTTCTACCCTTACCCATTGTGGAACAGTTGTAAAAAGTAAAAACTTACAACCTTTCTGAACTGAGAGCACTGGCAAAATGAAAATGCCAGAAACAGGAGGGCAACAGGGTTCGGATTAGAAAAAGAAGTCTGGAGAAAATAGCAACATGCAAGTTTTGATTAAGTGAGGTAAAGAATAAAGGTGTCTGTAAAGCCTTAAGTAGGGAAGTGACAGCCATGGCTGTGCCATTTAAGAGGTCTTTGCAGGAAAAAGTATAAAATAAGATTTGCCATTATGTCGGCCCATAAATAAGCTCCATCTCCATAAAGGAGTCTAAGCTGAAAATTTGTTTTTAAAAAGTCATGAATAAGCTATTGGGAGGCACAGCACTGGAGGGCTACAGTGACTGGTACGTTCCTTCCAGTTCAAACGCAGTCCCAGTTATTAGTTTCTGGAAGCTGCACCAAATAGATGACGTCTCCATAGGCCCCAGCTGAAGCAAGTTGGTTGCATTTGCCCCATTCCACATGACATAAGCTACAGCTACGCTTAGAAACCTAAGCAGAGGCACCAAGGGCTGAATGTCACTATTTGCATTACAGTAGCGCAGGGTCGGGCAATTGTTTCGGGTGGAGGGGCGCTTACTGAGTTTTGGCAGGCCATCGAGGGCAGCATGACAAGCAGCCAGGGGCAGATTAATATTACATTTTCTAAAATTTTTAGGGGCCGGATAGAATGGCCTGGGGGGCCACATCTGGCTGGCGAGCCACATTTTGCCCACCCCTGCAGTAGTGCCTGGAGACCAATCTGAGATCACTGCCCCTTTGCACCAGGAACTCTAAATGCAAAGTGGAAGGTAAGCTCTTAGACAAGCATGAAGTGAACTAGATGGAAAAAGCATGGAGAAGAGGAGTGTTGTGCCCTCCATTTTACTGAAGCACTAGGCATATTAAGTGACTTACCCAACATCCCCAGGAAGTTCGTGGCAGTTGAACTCAGATCACCAGAGTTCTCTGTTCCAGTATGCAAATCCAGACACCAGACCATGCTTTCATTTCACAACAGACCTGGAAACTGTTACTCTTTCCAAGTCTAGTAACCATCCTTCAGCTCAGTCCAGTGGGCAGATATGGGTAGGGAATACTGCATCCTGATCACCCATGCTGCATCTGCTCCACAGCTCAGAGCATTTCAGTCTCTAGGGCTGACAGCCAGCCTTCTAGTCTAACAATTTTAAACAGTATTTTGAAAAATGAAAGAGCATCTCTTGGTTCATAAAACATGATGTTAAATGCTTCACCGTGACACTTAAGGTGACAAAAAAACAAAACTAAGTGAGAGGCATGTTTTCTCAAGATCACTGATCTTTCAACCGCGGGTGGAGGGGGTGCAGCTTTAATTGCACATCATACTTCCCTCTCTTGAGATTTCATTATAGGCCTGAAACCAGAGAATTGCATTGCCAGCTCTTGCCTGCTCTTCCAGCTATTTCTGGTTTTTAATAATTATTCATTAATTGCACACTATGATAAGATCCTTGCTGTTTTGAAACGTTTTCCCTCTGGCCCCCATACTATTAAAGACCCTGATTGCCTGCCAACAGCGTAAAATTAAAAATCAAAGCACTACCTCTGAAAGGTTTAATATGTGCCACATTGAAAGAGTTTCTACAGCTTACAGCCATGTAATTGCATCACCGGCTAACTGCGCAATCTCTCCCAGCATTTGAAAGGTTTTCCTTTGAAACATAAACCAGCTGAGAGTGGAGGTTTTGTTTAAACACCCTGATTTGCACTCTGTGCATGACAGAATTTTATGCATCTTCCATGTCCTTCTCCATTTAATTTCCGCTTTCTTCCAAGCAGGTCAGAGACTCTGGCCATCGTATTGTAAACTTTCATCCTTCCACTTGAGCAACAAGTGCACAGTAGAAAAATTACAAGTTCAAGCAAGATTTTCATTCCAATTAATCCTTTCTCCTGTCCCTCCCTTTTCCCCTTACCCTTCAAGTTCACTTCCAGATCCCTTCCAATATTACATGTACCAAAGTGTTTCAGTTGTATTATAACTGCAAGGCTAGACCACCTCCTCCAACTAGTCGCTAGGCAGTAGCGAGTAACATCTTGTGCTTTACCTCTGTAAATGGTCAGAATTTTATACATGCTTCTTGCTATGGGTTTTCCTGCTCCATTAACCCGTTACACTCTCTTCTTCAGAGCCTCAGTTTGCTGCTCTACCACTTTCCCTCTGGATGCACAGCCTCTTTCCTTTATTCTTTCAATTTTGGAAAAAGGATGAAATAGTAAATTTTGGCAACTCATTTATAGATGGTTAAGATCCTGATGTCACTGGCAAGAACATCTTAACTGATCCAGATGCAGTTGCATATTTGCACACCACAGTTTCCTCACATAGTCATGTCCCTGAGGGCCAACAGCTATATGCCACGATCAAATGGACAATGATGAGAAGCAGGGTGCTGGGCAACAATGCTTCAAAATCTGCTTCCTGGGGACCATATCTGTACTGAAGAACGACTGCAGTCCAGTTGGTCTAAAGCCCATGTAGAGAAAGAGAAACAAGGCAATATAATATGAACTTATTTTGATTACAAAGACTAGACATTGAGTGATTTATGAAGGGAAATAAAGCAAGGTTTGTGCCCCATTTATTTAACGATGTCTAAAAGGTGGCCTGTAAGGCTCAATATGCCCTCTCTAACCTTTTTCCAGCTTGTTAATATTATGAACACCAAACTGGGATTCTATGTTGGTGGAAACCTTGCTTGGAGGACAGTCATGAGAACTGAGAGAAAACTCCCCCTCTCTCCCGCTCCACCCCCCACATACACCCGTAATGCAAAATGCCAGAACAAGAGGTTGAAGAAGTACTTACAGACAAAAAAAAATATTAAAGTGAAGCTGCTTGATTGCTGATCACTTCCCTTACCAATCAGTTGGATTTCCCTTTTTCTGATTTCCCCAAAAGGCCAGTTCTCTACAGTCTTCACAGTAGGGCAGAGTGGACAAATATACCCAAGTTCCAAAAACAGCTGAAACCAGGCACATACACACTCCTCCTCTCACAAGTTCTTTTCCATTTTTCCCGCATCGTCATCCCAATTAAAAAAAAAAAAAATGGAAGGACAACTTGAAAATTGAGGGATATCTTCAGGACCCTACACATATTTTTAAAAAGAAGTCAGCTCCTACTTGGGTTTTTGACCACAAAACACTCCCTTCATTTTGGAGTCAAAGCATCTACAGCAACGGTTTCCAAGCTGTGGGTCGTGACCCCAAATGGGGTTGCAACATCAGCAGATGGGGTCACCAGGGCGGGAGGCTGTGGGTTGGGAGTGAGGGGCCATGCTGAGACAACGGAGCCAGAAATGGGGTCATGCTGCGGAAAAGTTTGGGAAGCGCTGGTCTGCAGGGTCAACCCCTGTCCTCAGAGAGGGAACTGAGGGTTTCAGCACCAAGGACAGAGATGGTGCGAGGCTGCGGGAGATCTGAAGGGGGTGGGAGGAGGTTCAGTCATGAAATGTGCTGCCATGGCATATGTTCAGTACGCCATTCTGTATTATGCCCAGTAATTCAACTGCTGCTGCAAAGGCATAAGCACCAGGCTGCCATTCTGATGCCCCCTCTAAATTGGCACCTGGGGCTGGTGCCCCACTCATTACCCCTAGTTATGCTACTCTCTAGACATAATACAAAGTACTGCTAGAACTAGTGGTAGTTCTGGAAGCAGCAAACATTGAAACCATGTGCTGCAAGCAGTCTGATTTTCAAAACTAACAAGCATCCATCAGTTTCCATTAAAATTAATAGGAGCCAAACACTTGGGACCGGGGGGGCGGGTGAGGAAGAGGAATCTACCTCATACACAAGGATTTGGGAGCCTAGTTTGAGTCACTCAGTGTAAAAAAATCTTTGCTTAAACTGAAGGACATGGAGGTAAATACCCATTTCTTTATGCTGGAAAGATGCGCGCACACATACCATGCTGCATGCACAGGCGCACACAAAATGTCACTCTGGCAGGGGGTATGGAATCAATATCGCAGCCACATGAAGATGCCGTAACACAGTATGTTTCTAGATGCTATTTAGAGGTTCTCTGTGTGAGCAGGTACTCCACAAGGAGCTTTAATATAAAGTCAGAAGATTGTGAAGCAAAAATGGAATAGTTCCATGCCAAAGGCAAATTATAATATGAAAAACCCTCTAACACAAACAGCAGAAAGTCTACAAGCAGCTCGCATTTATAATAAATTAAGCTATATACAATATCAATTTTGAAATAAAATTCCCCAATGCCAAGTGCAATGGAACACGCACGCCTTCCCACAACCACTCCCATGGTGCAAGAGCGCTCCCAATTAACATGTCCAGGATGAAAAATCACCACAGTGTAATGAGAGAGTTTTAGTGCATCTGAGCTGCTTCCTGGAGGGAATCAGTAGCCAGTCCTCCGCTTGGCACTTCCATTTCTCACCATTTCTTTCCTTGTAATAAGTGCCATTCTAGTTGCACGTCTTTGCCATCAATGCACTTGGAAGAGTGCCATGCACCACATACCCATACACACAGGGAGAAAAGACATGGTGGGGCCTTTTTGCCATACAGCCTCCATCCAGTCCCTTCTCAGAGCACGCTTCTGATTTGGTCCCGTCTCATTTTCCCATGCAGCATATCAGAAACAATTCCCTGTTAACACTTTGCGTACAATACAAAAACCCAATACCCTATACTATGTAAGCCTCTTTCTTATCACTTCTTCCTCACTCCATCTCTCCACATCCTCATGTCAGACCTGACCCAGACCATTAATCTGCCACTGAATCGACGCATTTTCACTTACATGGAGCTTCACTGAGTCTAGGAGCATTGCATGAGCAGATCCAATCACAGGATCAAGGCCTTAGGTTGGAAATCTCAGGGGAACAGGTCATGTCCATTTATCCATGAACATCTGTAATGCTATTCAAATTAAAAGAGACAACTGCAAATGGTCAAGGAACTGCAATTTCTTCCTGAAGTCAAAGTCCATTCTACATTTGGAAGGAGATGAAATGAGAACTCTTCCATTTATTGGGCTCAGGCAGGTTAGGTTTGCATACAATATTACATTCCCTGCTGCTCCCTGGCCTGGGCTACTTAGGAACAAGGAACTGGAAGGCTCACAGACTCCAGTGCCCTTTTCTCTATCATAGGTTACTTCACTCATGTGCAACATTTTAATCTCTCTCTGGTTACACTTCTCTCTTTAATTTGTACTACTGAATTGAAAAGCAGACTCCCACTATACAGGCATCAAGCTCTCTTCTCACTTCTTGGGGCCTGCATTTGCGTTCCAGCTTTCTTTCCCTGGGTTCAGTCCTTTATTGACTGGCACCTTGTGTCTTTTCTTACACAAGGGCATAATGAACACACAACCGCCTTGCTTAACTGCAAAAGGCATAGGGCAAGCAAAAATAAGACCTACTTTTTCTCTAGCCACAGCTTCCAAAATCCATATCCTGTCTCCCCAAATAAAGTAAACTTTCCAAAGAATAAACCAGGTTAGACAGAAAGACAATACATTACTACAAACTAGATAATATTATGCCTGCAGCAGCTAATAACTTTGAAGTGGTACATGGTAACTTGATATACAGTACTAGATGTAGCAAGCTTTTTTCTAATCAACTGTCTTATTTATGAAATTGCATGCTTATGCCTCTCAACTCTTTTCTCTTGCACAATGAAGAGAAAATCCTAGCGTTGGGTAACCTTGGAATGGCAGCCATCTTTGTTCCCCAGAAAATCAGACTGCTGATACCTAAAATGGGCATTATTGACAGGAGACAATCCAGCCTCTACAGCCCCTTGAAGAAGCTGAACTCCCCTTACCTGTGCTTAAGCAGCTGCTCAGATGTATGCATGACAGTCTGGGCAGACGAGGTATTCTAGCTTTTCCCTGTGTAGCAGAATACTAGGGTGGGCAGGCAGCCAGAGGGGCAGCTTGCAGGTGGCAAGGGGGAAATCACCTGATCAGCAGAGGATGGGGCTGGAGCTATACAAGCCCCAGGCTTCAGCTGGTCAAGCAGTCTAGTCCTGGGAGCCAGAAAAAGGAGCTCCTGGCAACAAAGCAGCAGGGCTTCTGAAGTCACAGTGAAACTGGATAAATGACTGCATGTCTAGGAACTAGAGAAAGCTGCCTGGGGCAAAGAGAAAGGCCAACTCATGCAGGCAGGGGTTCTTTATTTTATGTTAAGCCCAGGAAGAGTTTGGGCATCTGCCAGAAGGCATAAGTATTTTGTTTTAAAAAGGTACACTGGTGGTTTAGCTTTAAGCCCTGCTGGGGCAGGCTCAACGCCTACTCAGAGAGTTGGTAGCCCAAGAGGGGCTTTAGAAAAAGACTGCCAAGGCTGGGGAAGCCAGGTGGTCCCCCAACTGGCCCAGGATCGGGGTCAGGGTCTAGGAGGGGCCAGAGGTCCAAGGCAGATCACTACCAAGGACTGAGAGGGTCAGGGACCCGCCGGCAGGGAGGCTGGGCCCTAGAAACCAGGTTCTGTATCATGGGCTTGGGCTAAAGGGCCCAGCAAGAGCACAGAAAGAGAAGGCTGATAAGGCCAAGATCCCTGCACAGTAGATAATGGTTCAGTGTCACCTGCGAGGCTTGGGGCACGGTGTAGGGGAGGAACGGAGCTACACAAGCTACTCTCAAGGCTACAGGTGCCCTACAAGGGCATAAGCAAGCTGAGAAGGGCCTATTGGGCTTGAGGGCCAAGCTGAGGCAAAGGGGGTCCAGAGGAGGGGCTCAGTAGCAACTTGCATGGATTCAGGCTCTCTCCAACAGCCCACACGCAGTCTCCTTTACACTATTTCTAATAAGAACAAGGTATGGCAGGAAAGTGAACTGCTGCATTAGAGCCTTAGCCAGGCAGGGAATGCATGGCCACTGGCAGAGCATCACATCCACCCCAGCAGCCATGAACGAGCAGAACAGGGATGCAGTCTTGGACCCACCCTCTTCCCGCAGTTCTGCACAGCTACATTGAACTGAACAGCCAGCAACCTCCAAGTGCATGGGAACATTTTTCAAACGCTTGGAAAATGCTCCATCTCTCAACTGCAAGCAGGGTCCAAGGTGCCAAGCGAATCATCCCAAAACACCTGTAAGTTGATGACTATGCAGGGGTGATTTTCTCCCTATGGAGATGGAGGATGGATAGATAGGGCTCGGGCAATGTTGGGCTGTGCATACAATATGGATGATGGGGAAATGAGCAAGCAGCCGCTGTCTGATGAGACGGAAGGGGACAAGTTCTATGGATCGCTGGGAGTCTGACTACAAATACACACCAGTGGTGCATTAGGAGAAGGATAGAGAATAGAGGATTTTGAACAGTAATTCAAGTGAACTGGAAAAGCCCATAAAATGAAAAGAACAACAACAGAAGCAGAATGGTTTAAGGGTGAGTGGGAACAGATGATTTGTGGAAAAGGTTGTTTGCTGTGCATTGGCCATCCCAGTCCCATGTGCACCCACCATGCCTGATTGTAAAGATGGGGTCATGGTGCCAAAGTACACAGGATGATAATGCCATTTATCATACAAAAAACACAGCAAACAGTTTCCCTAGGTCAGGTATTTAATACATTATGAATATGCAACTACACAGAACAGATTTTTACGAACACAGATAGTTGGGATTCTTCACAGAGAAAATACCTGCACACATAAAAGGACAAAAAATGCCCATTGAGAGCTGTTGGACCCTCCTCCAAACACCACAATTCACCCACATTCTGCGTCATCAGTTTGGTTATTGAACAGCGCTACTTATCCTGGGGAAAGGGAAGAGTCCTGCATGCTGTTTAACAGGTTCTAACTCGCACTGGTACTTTCCCATTCAGGGAAACAGCCAAGTTCTTGGCCATGGGAGGAGGGCGGGGGGAGGACAGGACATGGGGACAGGAATTTGAAAGGCTACTATGGACACCAAAAGAATGCCACAACGTCAGAGGTGATTTATGTCAATCATATCAGATGAAGCCAAGCCTTCCAATGCCTTTTGCCAGCTTATTACTAGACTTCCAGAAGCAACGGCATTGTTGGCCTCTTCCCCTGCAGTTTTGAAATTGCTTTCCTTGAGCCCCCGGTCTGGAGTCCCTGGAATCTGAAACTCCTAGGGTACTCATCGACTTGAGAGAAGAGGTGACCAAGACAGCCTGCAGGCCAGAGGAGTTGGCCACTACAGCTCTAGCGCATTACTGGAACCAAAAACACCTGCCTTATGTCTAAAAAAAACCCCACACTCCTTAGGTCAAAGAAGAACAAAGAAACTGTCCGACTTGTAAAGTCAACTTCTCGCTGCAGTTTACGTGAGCAATACCGACAATCCAGTTGCAGCAACAAAGCCAGAGAAAGAAAACAGGAACTCCCAGCAGGAGTCAGAGTGCAGGTTTGTCTTTAAAAAGTACATTTTACCTGCAGGACAGACTTAAGTAGTACCCAGGAATCCTGCACTTTCTACAAGAACAGTAATTGCTTTCTGGGGCTGTTTTACAACAAGAACATGGGCTTTTGTTAAGTCTCCTGTACAGGAGCTATTTTCCACAATCGATTAAAAAAAATCTGCCAACAGTTTAGTAGTGAAATAGTGTGAAAGCCTTACCCTTTTCATTAGCTAAGCATAGCAGAAAATTTGAGTCAACAGCATGCCCTTGTTGCGAAGAAGGCTACTGGCATACTGGGCTGCATTAGTAAGAGCATTGCCAGCAGGTCAAGGGAAGTGATTATTTCCCTCTATTCAGCACTGGTGAGGCCAAATCTGGAGTCCTGGGTCCAGTTTTGGGCCCCCCACTACAGATAAATGTAGACAAATTGGAGAGAGTCCAGCAACCAAAATGGTTAGGGGGAAGGGGAATGTGACTTATGAGAGGCTGAGGGAACTGGGCTTATTCAGTTTGGAAAAGAGTGAGAGGGGGACTTAATAGCAGCCTTCAACTACCTGGAGGGGGGGGGTCCCAGGGAGGATGGAGCTGGACTGTTCTCAGTGGTGGCAGATGACAGAACAAGGAGCAATGGGCTCAAGTGGCAACAAGGGAAGTTTAAGTTAGATACCAGGAAAAACTCTCTCGCAAAGCATAGTAGAGCACCAGAACAGGCTACCCAGAGCGGTAATGAAATCTTCCATCCTTAGTGGTTTTTAAGACCCAGGTAGCCAAACCTTGGCTGGGATGATCTAGGTTTTAAACAAAAAGGTTTTAATTTATATAGCACCCAAAAGCACAGGCAATGTTTGAATGGTTTGTTTATCTGATAGTAATAGAGAGAGGCAACTATCCAAAAGCTTTTGGCATTCCCAGCACCAGCTACAAAGCCCAAATGAAAGCCAACAGATTCCACATGAACAGCCAATAGAGCTGGGACCCTTACAAAACTTTGGATGCATGTCTCTAATCCTCACTTGAATCAGCTTTAGCCTGAAGGCAGATGTGTCTGAATGCCTTAATGTCAAAGTCGGGTGAGCACAGCTCTGCTCTTCCTTTACCCACAGAGGATGCTGCCCAGTCTGCTGCTTCCTGCTACCAAAGATACTTTCCTATGGTGAGAAATCTCCTACTTCAGCACCTCAGCTGGCCTCACATTGGCGATATGACTTGAAGAAAGGGGAAGTCTTGTGAACAAGAAGACTAAGCCTCCTAGGGCTCTACCAAAAAATAAAAAAGCTGTATATTTACCTTAGAGACATCTAAGCAACTAAGTTTTAATCAAGTGTTGTGAGTGACTGCAACAAAGTTGAGCACTAACTAGGCTGCCACATTAAGGACCAATTTAAGTTTAAGTCTACTCTAATTAGAGTTAACAGAATGACTCACTCCTTTAAAAATAAGCAAGCTTTTTGCAGGATCATGCCCTAAGATAGTAATCTAGTTACAGCACTTTTCACCTCTGTAATCAAGGGAGAACGCCATGAGTACCACTTTCTGAATGCACCAGGTACTGCCCAAATAGCTATTTATAAAGTCTCTAGCATAGCAGGGCGAACTAAGAGTAATTTACATTAAGCAGAATTGCCACATTTTAATAATGAAAGCCCTACTTTTCTCTTAATACTTTGAGGACTGCATCCTTCTCCAACCACATCTCCAATTAAGGTTCATAAGATTATGACTAACCCATTAATACTAACAATCATAACAATTTTGATCACAGGTGAACACCAGGTGTTTTTCCCCTACTTCTGGAAATGAGCTTGAAAGATGTCACTATCTAGGTAGAAACCATCTAATGGGATGTGCATGCTCAGGGAGCTGACTAGCACAGTTATAATTAAAGTTTCATTATCATTTCTATTAGAAAGTAGTTTCTAAGGGATTTTACTCAACAGTAAAAATTGGCTCTGTGATGACACTTTATATGCAAGGTTTCCATGTGTGTCAAAAAATTGCTTTGACTTCAAACTGGCATTAGACTAATTCATAATATGGTACAATTGCTGCTGATTTTAGTGCCATCACACACAAGATGATTCAGCCAAATTAAATGCCATTTGGCATCTGTAATACTTTGTGGTAGACATTAGACAGCATTAGGATTTTGGCACAAACCAGAAGGATTATGCTTAATTTTTGCCCAGTTCTGATGGGCACGGATGGGATCATTAAATGACAAGGAAAGGGTACACTGTACAGCCTACCACACCACAGATGTCATTGTGATGCTGATACTCCCAAGACACCCAAAAGCTCCATCTACAGAGAGCAGAAGACTCAGACCTTCTTTTAACTCTGGAGCTGCCCCTATTCTTCACTTAAAGTCAGAAAAATGAAAATAAATGAGAGAAAGAATTGACAGAGGAATTGCATAGAAAAAATGGAAAAAGTACACCCTATTTCCCAGGGTGGTCCCTAAGAGATGTATAGGGAGCCAAATCAATTTTTGAAAATTTCAGTCAGCAGTTTTAAAAGTTGATCTAGCCATATTTAAAATTATTCATTCTTTGCTCCTTTTGGTTTTAAACAATATTAGTTATCCACACATTACCATCCAATGATCATTATCACTTGGGATAATTGCATATCAGATTCCACTTTATGCTTGCAATCACTGGCTAAGAATTCTCTATAAGGAGAGAAGTGTATATATGAGACCCAAAACACGCACAGACTATGTGTGTGCATGTGTGTGTGCATATACATATAGTTGCTTTCAATATTTTATATAAAAAAAGCTTCATTATTCTATGGGAAAATGGAAAGCTATTCTCCCACCATTCTTCAGAAATCATGTTATTATGTATTTTCTTTATGGATTTTAGTTACAGACAGCAGTATGCAAGGCATGAGCTCCTTTATTGCTTTTCCTCTTGTGCTAAATCCTTCTAAAAAGGTTGAAATTATATGAAATGTATTTCCAAATATCCTGGTATATTAAAGAGTAACACTAAATAAAATGAGGGGGCTTTGGTTTATATTTTCTTTCCACTTATTCTAATGAACAATGTTGGTTAAGTTTTAACAACATATTCCTTAGCACTCCACATTTGGCTTTCTGCAAAAAGGCAAAAGAAACATTTTATAAAAAAAAAACAACACCCCTCCCCCCCCAAAAAAACCAAACAGTTCAATATTGTGTGTAAGGTAGCTTCAGAAAAGTCTTTGCAAGGGGACGCATAAAAAGGAATATATAAAATCAGCCCTGGTTGCTGAAATGGACGGGCTAAGAGTAAGAAGGGAGACAGCAACTAGAATGGTGCAGGATTTGTCTAAAATTAGTGCCATGTAAGAAGACTGTTCACAGACATCTCTTACTATTTCAGTAAATGCTACAATAATGGAACTTGCACAACATCATTTTTTAAACAATAAAGAACTGTCCCTTCCTGCTTAGATCCATACACCACTGCCAAATTATCCAGATTCTTTTCACACTCCAGTTCACATCTTCAACTTAGTTTTTTCTTTATTTTATCCTTCGTGTATAGGGGGATAATATGGGCCATAAGTTGCTTTTCGTTTAGACAAGGGCAAGCTTTCCTTGCCTGAGTTTATTCTGTAAAATAATAGAATAAAATAAGCAAGTGATTTGAGCTTTTGAGAGCAAAATAAAAAATAAAGAAAGCAAGCAAATAAAGCCTTATTAGGATTCATAGATGATATGATGCTAAAGCATATTGCTTTATATAAAAAATGAAAGCTATGACTACAACATACACATACAGTTGGGCCAAATTCTTTTTAGATCTGCAAAATATGGAGTTGCTGTAGCTTGTACTTCACTAGTTCAAATGCACAGAGCTTCCACTGATGTGCAGAATACAAAGAATGCAAAAGAGATCAGGACTCCCGATAAAAGATCTGAAATGCAGCCTAGAAGGGAGGAGAATTGCTTATTAACTGGAATGAAATTAGCCAAAAGCTTTATCAGATTTAAAAAAAAATGGAAATTGTATCACTGCTTAACAGAAACTGCAGTTTGGAAATCAAACCTCGGATACAAAAATGTAGCAATTCCATAATTAGATACCGAGGACCAGCTTTTGCTACCCTTTTTGCAGATCAAGTAGTAACCTGACTCAATAGGACAACTTGCCTACAAAAAACACTTGGGGTAAAAGAGAACAAGAGAAAAATTCAACCCGATTACCACCACTACTACGAGGGGAACTGAATGGTACAGGAAATATGACTCTGGTTGGCATCTGAACTAGGCTGGAGGCAGTACAATACTTTTATTGTCAACTTGAAGCAGCCTGGGTCATTTGTGGTCACACTTCTTAGCTGTTGAAGTCCTATGCTAATGAGGTTCTAGATGTGGCAGATTTTACAGAGTTCCTCCATTCTGATCACCACCTTGTGATTAGAAACGTCTCCTCCACCTTAGGGTTAAGACAAGTTGGTGAGATCATGGGGGCTGCAGTGATCTAATTTCTAACTTTCCATTACTGTTAGTTCTCCATCTTTCACAAACTCCAAATACCAACATTTGGACAACATCACTATTGATGAGGTCCTCTAATACAGTGCAACAGCAGTACCTTCTTCTGATGCAAAGTTCTTACTAGAAGTATAAATGAGAAAGGCAAATAAAAGATGCCACCTTTGGACATCCATCCCTGACTCCTCATTGCTTTGACACGTTCAAGTTCATAGAAAAGGGTTACCAGCAAAATCAAGTGCCACACCGTATACAGGCTGATCAGAAGTCACACCCAACTTTACTTTCATTTGAACCCTTTCAGGATCACTCAGCTGGAGCTATTAAATTCACAGTGCACAGCAGTTAAAGCTGGCACATATTAGCCGTTTGAAAATAGTTTCTACGTCAGGTCTATTACTGTAAGGAATTTTATGTTGTTACTGAAATATGAAACAGGTTGCGTACGGCACTTCATTCACTAACTCTGGGTACAGCAAGCTGACTAATCTCTACCCTGGAAAGCACTACGTTGCTAATTTGCTTGATTGTGCTCAAACTTTCCACTAAGACCTCAACGTGAAACTTAAAACAGTGGCGCAGTCTGTGCGCCACTACAAGCAATGAACATAAAGCAGATGGAGTACTGAATTTCCACTGGCAGAGGTCTATTGACTATGCAGAACTGGAAGGTCATAGGTGGCAGGCTCGTTTCAACTTACTGAAACATTAGTTTGTTTTTCTTGTCAGTAGCCCAGTTTACAATAGATCTGGCTGAATAATTCATTACATGGGTCTTCACATGGATACCGTACAGCTGAAATCTTTAACACACTGCACTAATCTATAAATACCAACTATAAAAGTCCCTGGCAGATAGCTTTATTTTATGTTGCACTGGTCTTTATTTTCTCCAAGTGTTGTAGGAGACAACATAGATATTTTACTGTCTCTCTTTTAGAAACACCAAATGCTACATTAGTGTTATTAACATATGCATTAGCTCAAGCTGATTCGCTCTTCCAGCTGCTGTTCCCAACTCCCAATGAGAGACTGCAGCAGTGAATCAGATAACACTAATGAGCATGCTAATGAAGTTCCTGCAGTGGAATGCAGCTCAGAGAGGGGCATTAAAAGCATATCCTACAGCCTGGGGGGGTGGGGGAAAGAACAAACTAAAATGTTCAGAGCTATTGATTGTATTTATTTATTTATTTTTTCACTTGCGGCTCAGTGCAAATTCCTACTTGCTAGAAAGATTCAGGGAGAGAAGTGCACACGATGGAGAAATGACAGCATTGCAATCCATTCCAAACTCAAAAGCGGAGAATTAAAGTTAATTAGGAAACACATTCCAGCTGGCCTTTTGCCAGCTCCACTCTGCCCTGCAGAGCATTGCCAAAGCCTCACTCGCCTTTCATTAACTGCCTTTCTGCTCTCCTTTCCCCTAGTTTGTACTCAATAAATTGTTTCTTTCACTATTATGATTTTAATTCCAGAGTTGCTGTTCACATGATAGCAGAGATTCTGTTTCTGCAATTTAATTAAAGCTAAAATTTCATAAATCAAAAGGCTGCTTCTATTGGCACAGGGGAACGTGCACGCACGCACAAAATATATGAAACTGGCTGGGGATAGAGGAGAAAGTCATAGTAAAACTCCTTCCCTTTGCATCGAGCATGGTTTCTATGGAACTCAAAAACCCATTTAAAATATGAAGAGTCCTGGAGATAAAACCTCGTATATGTTTTGAAAAAATGTGTAATAAAAGTGGTATTAAAAAAAGCCAATCAATATGGCATAAATAAGTGCGACAGCTGGCATCACCATAGAGGAGCTTTAATAGAAAAACCCTGAAGCATTTCGGCAACTCAACCAGCGGGTTAGTAAGCAGCATCACTTTCCTCATTTCCTGATGGATCGTTCTTCCAAACAGTGCAGATATCATGCTTCACAGTTATGTCTTCTTTCTCTCCTAAGAAAACCAAGTGGCGTGGAGTTTGTTTGGCAGGACTTGGCGCCGCGCTTCAGTGTGACTATACAGAAGCATGCTCTGGATGGTGCAGTAGCAGCCAGTGACAAGGGAGACCGCAGGAGGGCCAGGGCTCTTTCAGCTGATTCAAGTGCATACACTAAAATACTAGAACAGGGTCAAGAGACGGGCGGGGAAAATGCTGAACAAGTATTTTATTTTCTGCTGACAGGATGATTTGCATATACACATTTGGGTTTCTATGGGCTGTTTACTTCAACTAGAAAGACAAAGGTGATGCATCTTTCAAAAACTGGATAAACTGCTTAGAGTTGCAGTATTATGGAGATTTGTTGCTCTAAAGGAAAAAAGTTCACAGAAGGTCAAGCCCTGAGCAGCAAAAGTGACTGTTGGAGAGTGCCACCTCTCCCCTCTGAACTACAGACTAATCAGAGAACGGGGTCTAGAAACGGATTTGTAGCCTTCCCTCGCTACCTATCGATCCGAGGACCCAGAGTTCAGTGCAGCAGCATCGGTACTGAGTGAGATGCAGGATAGGAGCTGTAAAGCTCTGGTACAGTTAGTTCCCTCCACAATATGTGTTGGTACACACCAAACCATTTAAGATGCAACACAGCTATTTTTGCTAGAGACAGAGATAAAATATGCCCTTAAGATTTCAGGCATGTCACTTCCACAACACACCTGTCATTTAATCACTACTGGCTCAGGTAGTTACAAAAATCAAGGCTGCTGCCATAGTCACAAATTCTGTGAAGTAATGCTGCCTTCTAGCCAGCAGGCCATCTGTATTAAGTTGTTTAATTTTTTTTTTTTTTTGGGTAGATCACAATAAATTACTCAAAAAAAGTATTAAAAAAATATGGAGTACTTGGAGTTTGTGATATCCAAGTTTATACAACCGGTGTTTAGGAAACAACAATGGGGACAAAGACTTAATAGACCTTTTTGTAAGGGGGATCTTATCTCCAGTCGGTCTCATTTCTTCGGGAGTTTTTGCAGATCAGCCAAATGGAGTGCAATGGGAGCAGATGATGAAACCCGAATTCTCACTCCGCCCATCATTGCATTAGGAATCCACCACAGAGGGGTTTTCACAGGGGCTTATCCCACCTGCTGAAGCATAGAGAAGGTATCTTCAGAGTTTCACCTAATGAATTTGCATAGCACTGCAAAAGCTATAAACACAACAGTTTTTGCCTTCTTCCCTATTTCTCCAGTTTCCCGTCTGTATTAAAATTGGGAGAGGAGTAACTTTGTTCTTTTGTTGGCACGTGGAGGATCCAAAATAAGAAGCGTCAGTCTCCTGCTCGGGCCCTCTGGGCTCAACTGAGGCACAAATAAGGAATAAGTAGACCTAGTAGGAATTTTCCAAGAAGTTTGTTAGAAAAATGAAGATAAAAAAAAATAAAGTTTTGGCAACACAAACACACTGGTTGTGTTGACGACTTTTGTTGGGAAGAGTTTGGTAGATCCAGAATGGGATTTAAAGACTCAGCTATGTGTTGTAAACACGCACACCCCTCATTTGTGAGATGAGACACACCCAGGTTCAAGACCCCAAAATCAAGAAGATGAGGCAATGGTCATTCTGGAGGGACTCGCTCCCTCTCTTTCTGGTCTTTCATGGACAACTTTAAGTCTGTGTGGACATGAAACAGGAACATCCCTGCAGGATAGAAAAGCTATTTCTCACCTAGGTGTTCTCCTTTCTAACCGCTCCTTCTCCACCTTTCTTTGGCCTTCCCCACCAGTCTATATTCTTCATCTCTTTGTGTGCAGGTAATCCCTATCTGCAAGCTCCAATCCAGCTAACATGTACACTAATAACAACTCAGACCTGCCTCTATATTCCAGACCCGTCTCCTGCTGCTATCCAAGGTCAAATCCTAGCCTGGTCTCCCACCATTGCTGAGGACATATTACTGTCAGCTCAAGTTTAGCATGGCTAAGCCAGAGCTCCATCTCCCTCCCCCTCTTCTTAATCACTGTGGACCCCACTACCAGACTGCTCAGTCAGGCCCATAACCCGAGTGCCATTTTCAACTCACAGCTATGCTGCGTCTCTTTTATAAAGATCCTCTCAACATCTAAGTTAAGAGGTGACTTTTTCAATTATCTACAAAGCCAAAACTCACATCCAGGCGTTCTTCTCAGTTACTGCAACATCCCTCTCTCTGACTATACTCAATGCAATCTTGCCCGAATTGCATCATTTCAGAATCCGCTATGAAGATTATTCTCCAAGCCTGTTGATTCGCCCATATTAACGCTCTCTGAATATCTCCATGGGCTGCTCCTCTCTCTCCAAGTGGAAGCTACTGGTCTACACTTTCACGATCCTCCATGGCCTATCCTCACCTTGCCTATCAACTATCCCATTTCAAAGTGCCAAGTCTTGTTTCTGATCCATCTGTGATACAAGCCTCTGACATTCATTGAAGTTTTTAAATCCACCACCTTTCTGTTTTCTCCCCTGCCCCCTCCTGCTAGGAACGAGCTCCCAGGAACCACATGCTAAAACTCATCATCCTTTTTTTCAAACCTCTTGTTAAAACTCTTCCAAACAGCCCAAAGGGAGATGCTGGAGTAATATAAGCAATTTAGCAATGTAGCGCTTCCTGCATGGGGTGGAATAGGATTGTGCCTAATGAATTAGATGCCTAAAAGCTTGAACAAATGCACTTAAATGTTTCAGAAGCGAAATAGAAACTGAGCCACAGAGCTTACATGACTTGTTCATTGTCACCAAAGTCAATAGTGGAGTTGAGAACAACACTGAGATTTCTGACTCTTGTAGTCCCCTTTCTTAACTTCTGGGCCATTCTTCCTTTCTGCACAAGCATTCAACTTCAGTACTCCAATATGAATATTAGATCTATAGATTTCAAAGAACAAAATCACACACACACACACACACACACACACACACCATATTCAAGCTTGTAACACATAATACTAATATAAATATTCATGCATTAAAAATACTTGATTTGGGAGAAGGACACTATTGTCCCCCGTCCCCTCCCCCCCCACTTATCTTCTGCATTTAATGCATCTTTGATTAAAATTCTTTTGAAATAAAACAAATCTAGTTTCTCCATCAGGCATTCACAGGTCAGATGATGCTCTCGATTACATCCATGCAATTTAAATAAGCAACAGGCACAAGAGGAGGAACCATGTGGCTCACTGTGTTCATATTTCCAGGAATTCTGCCCTACAGTAGGTTTATAATAGTTTGGTTTAATTTCCTGAGATCTCAACCTAGAAAGAACTAGGGCTTTTTATATGCTTTTCAGAATTTCAAATGGCCAAGAGAGAATCAGAACTTGTTTTCTCTTATCTAGCTTTGTTGTGAACTCTAAGAGATGATGAATGAAAGCAAAAGAATAGCTTTTTACCAGATATTGGTTTTCTCTAAGCAACTGATATCCTGCAGTCCAGAATGTAGGTTTCTTCCTCTCTTCACTGTATCGGTGGCAGATGCCAATCGTGTTCAATTAGTCTCACGGAATTCATTTCACAAAGCTCACATTCTCAGGTATAAAACTAGAGTGTTTCTTTAGCAGTCAACTGCTTTTTCCATTGAGAGTGTCAATCAATCAATAGAAAGGGAGGGACCTTAGACTGATGGGTCTAGATGTTCAAAGGAAAAAGGGAAAAACAATTTATAAGTAAGAAATTGCTTTCTCTGTTGCTTCAAGTGTCTACCACTATGGGAAGTGGCAAGCAGTAATGATTAGTTTCTGGTCTTATGTTGGGCAAGGATATGCTAGCCATCAAATCCAATAGGTGCATCTTCGTATCCCTAATCACATATCTGACTTTGAGCATTCCACACAGATCCCCAAACATCTCAACTTCAGAGAAGTCAAGTTTGTCTAAAAAACACTGTTTTGGGGAACACAGTGTGGTCACAAGCCCTCTTGAAGACCAAATCCATTTAGCCCATGATTTTTTTAAAGTATATTTAAAAAGTGTTTAGGACCACAATGCCCTTAGTGATGATTTATATTTAAAAGACCTGATCCTTTGTCCAGAATACCATATTTTCTTGCATATCACTTGCCCCTGAATAAGGCATGCACCTTGTTCTCTGAAGGCAGAATAAAGAAATAAAAATTCTTCCTTAAAAATACTAGTTAGCATGGGATTAAAAAAAGTCTGCTGCTGGCAGCATAGCAGCAACCAGAAGTCACTGCTTTTCCTACGTGTGGCAACCGCCCAGGATGCCCAACCACATCCTATGCCTCTGGTTTTTGCAGGGAAAATTAAGGCAGCTGCAACCTGTAATCACTCTGTTACCCCTCCTAGCTGCAGAGTAATGGCTAGAGAATGATACTTAGAGACTTGCTTTTAGGAAATGGCTTGCAGGTAGATCTGTTTAATGACAAAGATGTGCATTCTCAGCCTTTTAGCAGACACTGTGTCCAAAGCTAACAGACAAGCAGACAAACAAGCTGGGACATTCAAAATATGTCCTGAAAACCCATAACAAGATAAGGACCTGCAGCATTGGCACCAGGTCACAGTGACCAGCTGCAAAGCCCCTGGGATTTCCAGTTTTGGTGGACTAGCCAAATTAGAGGAGGTCAGAGATGCCCAAATTAAGACCGGGAAATGACCAAATTAAGATATGTGATGAGTTTGTGGAAACAAAGAATTATGCTGACAGAACACAACATGGACAGTATGATGACCACAGGGAAACCAATCAACGGTACCTGGAAATGAAGAGTCATCAGAAGAAAGAATACAAAAAGGAGGGATTTTCAGATTGGTATGGGGAATCATAAGGCCACCATGGGTAGGGGGTGCACTACCAACCCATCTCACCCACCTCGTGATGGGGGGGAGGATGCAACAAGAGTTGACCTGTAACAAATATAAGCCATGGGAAACACAGGACCTCTCCTGGGTCACTTAGGGTGGTTCATCTCACTGCAGGCAATCACACCACTTACTCCCTTTCATAAGCTTATCACGCTCCATCTTCAAACCAGTTTAGTTTCTTGCCCCACTCATCCTATTGGGAAGCTTCCATGGAACTTCATCTCTCTCATGGTTCAAAACATGCCATACTTTCCAACATAAAATTTATTCATGGATAATTTATACATGCCCTTTCTTGTGCAGACATTGGTCTTTAACTTAAATGGCTCTTCTTCCTAATGTTCTCCCCCAACCCCACCCTGAATTTAAAAAGAGTAAGTTATCTCCTGTCTCAGCCTTTGTTTTGATAGATGATGCAAGTGAGGCTCCTCTCACAGGACAAGCTCCCCCTGATTATTCTCTGGCCTCCAATAGCAGAACTAAAGGCCACTAATGACTAATAAGGGCCACTAAAATGACTAATTTGGTCATTTCCAGATGAGAATAATAAAACCCCCCTTGTAGGGCATACCAGCCACTGCCATAGCTCCATACACCACTACTGTCCAGGATGCAGAACTCCATTATACTTCTGCTGACCTCCATTATACTTCTGCTGTTACATTTTCCCACTCGTTGCCTGGGAGTTTTTGGACCTTTGACAAGGAAATTCTCCCCCTACAGAAATTCCAAGTCTCCCATCATATTTAAGTCCTTGAGCTCCACTGACTTCGCCAAGTTGTTCCCTTAATTTCTCAACTGGTTTTGTTTATTCTTCCATCAATAAAACTTCCAATTGCTCAGTTCAAGGTTATTTTCTATAAACAGCTATTCTTTGATGTCCTCCCAGCCTGCAAAAACCCCCATCTAAAATAGCATCAACTCTTGCTGGCTCAAAAAAAATTATCTGATGAAGAAATCTGTCTGTTATCACATCTTGGTATAAAAGGGCCTTAGTTATTAGCAACATTCATTCACCAATCTACCTCTGGACAGTTTAATAATATTAATGGAAACTTTAAAGATCTGTGCCCACAGCTGAAAAAAGCTGAAGCAGGGGTAATATTCAGCTCCAGGCTTCTGGAACTGCATGACAGCGGGGAGCGAGCAAGCATCACCACTACTCATCCCCTCTTTTACCCTGCTGATGAATTCAGAAGGGGTAAGGAGCTGACAGAGGAGGGTCAAGTGACAGTGGCCCTTTCCCCCTGGGCTCTGGAATGGTGCAAAAGTAGGGGCTCTGCCCAGATCCTGGGCAAATCAGCTCTGAGCTCTCAACCTCACTGGCATCCAGCACCATAGGCCACACTACCAACCAACTCCATTTTATCCAAATCATTGTTCTTTCTTCTTTATTCTGGATCCAACATTCAGTAGAGCCCTACTACCTTTACTTTGACCTCTTCTGAATAGCACTTACCCTTCAGTCCCTATATTCTGGTCCTGACTTGCTATTCTACCATGTTTCAGGTTCCCTGTAACCTCTGTTTTCGTATCTAGCACAAGTCTTCCTGGTTTCTCCATTGTGCTGCCTAGTCAGCACCATCCCTTCTGTCCTTACTCAGATCTCTGTCCCTTTATCCCTTGCAATATTGTAATTTACCCAATTCAACTCAGACCTGGAGATGTAACCAGGAGCCACTCTCCTAAGTATCATTTCTTTATCTGAAAATCAAGCTTAAGATCCCAAAAAGAACAAATCAAGTCATCGCCAAGGGCTGGGTTCAGCAAAAGAAAGGGCCAATTAAATCGAAAAGACAATAAAAATCACTCTCCTTTTCCCCCCAGTTCTTACTCAAAGGGTACGTCCAGAAAAGTGCAGACATGTAGTCTGTGGTACCGCACACCCATCTGCAGCACCACATACTGCACACACCACACATGCAGGCATTCCCCTGTTGCTAATTTGCAGTGCATGGTGGGAAGGGTTGACACGAGGAGATCTCAGTGTCAAAAAACCCACTGCAGCCCCTGGAGGCCTTCTGGATCCCAGTTAAGGCCACTGGGGCCAGCCTAGGTGCTGTCCCCAGACTCCCTTACTCCACTCAGGACAAATGTGCTATGCACCAGAGTGCGTGTGCACAGGCATTTCCCAGAGACAGTGTTTGTCCCCAGGGAAATGAAGTCTCACTCATGGGGATGCATCCAAACTGGCCAGAACCTACAATGCTGCCTGTGCCCTTATTTAACCAGATGAGACTAATAAAACAGTTGAACTTCTTAAAGTTGTATCTCTGCACTGAAGCAAATGGCAAATACAAGATAAATCAGGAAGAAAAGTGCCCTTCTGTATTGCAAAAGTCTTCCACAACCCCCAAGCACCTTGTTAGTTCCCTTATTTTCTACCTCTTTACCCTTTGTATTGAGAAAAAGCAGTACAGTGCTGAAGTCAAATACCAATCAAGGAAAAGGATAATACACAGTTTAGATTCAGTCTTGGCCTCCTTCAGATACTGGTAGCTTAACAGCCCTGTATTGGACTCGGCAAAAATCCAGACTACACTCCCAGTGCCAAATACTCTGACAAAAGAACCTGGCTGAAACGTAATGGGTTCTGGGTTCAGTAAGTCGCTTTTGCATGCTGGGAAATATCTGCAGAACTATACTTGGGCTGACTGTAACATCTGTGGCTGACCTCTGAAGTGCTAGGTGACAAAGGGCTATCGATGCAACTCTGTAACAAAATAGCAGAGCCACCTACTGGTGTAAACAATTCCTCGGTGCTCGCAACTCTCTCCACTTTTTATTCATATTACAGAGCACCTTAAGTGTGCATGGCACTTGGACCCCTGTCTTACGCAGTCCTGCATGCAATATTTGCCTTTCTTCGCCTTTCCTGCTTTTAATTTTTCCCTTCCTTTATCTTTGAAGCAAATTTAAAATCACCAGAATACACAGCCAATAGAAATGGGCTCCCTGCATTCATAGAGAAATATATAAATCTCAGTGATATTTCAGAGATTGATAATTTGGTGGAGATACCATGATCTGGTTACTGAAAAGTAACACACCAGTGGGTGGCAGGGGCAGTTTTTCTTCCTTTAAGAGGAATCAGGCTCTCTCGATTGGAATCAGAACACAAGAGGATCTGGCCACGTGCCTTGTTCTGCTGGCAGAATCTGTTCTGTGGCGAAGAAGATTTTACTGCATTTTTTGGAAAAAAAAAAAAGTGACTTTTTTGTTGGAAAATGCCAATTTGTTGAAACTGAGCATACTAGTTTTGATGGGCAAGGGGTGATAGCAGAGCAGTTCAGGCTTCTCAGCTCAGTTCTGGAGGCATAAATTCAAGCTCTAATCTAGGCCCCTGCCAACAGGTGCCCCAGTTGACCTAGCAGTAAAGAAGTCCCTGGCCATTCAGCTGGGGAGTCAAAGGGAGGTAGAGATAATGTTAGACATGACTCCCGTGCATACTCTTGCCTAAAGAAACTGGTGCGCCTCAAGCACGCTAGCTCAACAGGCTGTTAGACTTGGAAGAACCTTTGACCTTCTGATTAGTTTTAATGAATCTTTCATTGAGAAAACCTTCTCAGGTCAAATGTAGAAGTGCTGGTCAAAACCAGAGAGTGGAGGCACACTACTTGTGAACAGCCAACATGCAAGACCTAGATTCAAAATCTCCAGTTCAACCCAGGACAATGCCTGGCTATTCCCAAATCCATGTGTGGGGGAGGAAGGGTTCTTAGGAAAAATCTTAAAACAGATTATGTTCATCCCAGGAAAGGAAAAGATTTTGAAAAAAGCTTTGCTACCCCATGAAAGCAGTTTCCCCCCCAGCAATACTTTTCTGCCTTGCCTACATTTATCGTTCTTTAGAGTTTTCAGTTTCTCAGCTTCTATCAAGGAATCCAGAAGTTGCAAGACAACATTTCCTGGACTTAAGATAAAGAAAATGAAAGTTAGTCTTGCCTCTCCCAACCAGATTTCACTCACTAAATTCTATTGGCAATAAAACGTATCATGGAATTGCCTGAAGAAGTCTTCTACTTGAAATGATCTTCACTCTTCCTGAGGCTAGATGTTTCGTCTGAATATTAATAACCTAAGTAGAGAATTCTCTTATCTTCTGACTAAATTAGTTTCCAAACTACTTTAGGGATGGGAGAACCTCAGGTTTCTAGCTATTAGTCCAAATTTGGAAAATGTGCTACCCGTAAACACAAGCAGTTTTAGTATCTTTTGTTTCAGAGCCTCAGTTACATCAGCCATTTCATATAAATTGCTCAATAGGTATATTCTCCAGGCAGTTGACTTGCACTTTGCAAATCTTCAAAAGAGAGTCAGGTAAGGAGACTTGAGTACCAAAACTGCAACCACTGAGAGTTTTCATTAGGTGTATTCCCACTGCAGTCACTGAAATGGAACTACATATCAAGAAGTGCTGAGTTTGGATATCAGGAAAACTGTTCTAAACCCCCACATTCAAATCAAATCAAGCCTACATAATTAACAATGAGATATGTAGACTTAAAGCATATTTGAATAGCTATTCCTTCTTTCTTTTTCTTAATCATCTCTAATTGTAAATTTGCCATATATAGGTCCAAACGGCATCTTTTTCATCAAGCAAGCAGTTAAGTACACATGAAATATTTAATACTGAATTCAATGGAATGACTTGCACTCCTAAATTTTGGAGGATTTCAGCAAGAATGGAGGACTAGCACTAGTTATGAATGCTACCCATGACTCGGCAAAGCACATAGTTACCCTGTGCCCCAAATTCTTAAATTAGCAAATAGTTACTCTGTGCCCCAACTTGTGCTCAGTCTACCACCTAACCAGGCTGTGGGAAAGCAGATCAAATTTACATGCTGATCCTGCCCAACACATACAAACGGCAAGGCAGGGTGGTACCAGAGGCATAAGCTTTCATAGGCGACAGCCTACTTACATTGATGATAGCATGTGACCAAGTAGGCTGTCGCCTATGAAAGCGCATGCCTTTTGGAACCAGTTAACCTAGATACAGACGTTCAAAAAGCCTGAGGCCCAATTAATCTAAGTTACTCAGTTTTCTGTAAGTGAACAGAACACCCTTTTCACCCTTTGGGGAGGTGACAGGGAAGTGGGGACAAATATTAGACTGAGTTCTGCCATTTTTTAACTAGTCTCTGCACTGAATATTTGTTGTTATGGGTATAGACCAGTTTCTGATCACTTATTTCTTATAAAAGTATCATTTCTATGCCTTGCCTTAATCTCTAATGTGCCACCCTGCCCTGACTTCTGCCTGACACCAGACTAACACTGTTAACTAATTCTCTCAGCACATGCAAAAAAACCCCATACATAAGTTTACATCTCAAAGATTTAGCTGCTTTCTTGCATCTAAATTCCAGATGTTCAACCCAAGGACAAGCTCTAGGCCTTGAGATTGGCAAGACCATAACCAACCAACAGAACGGACTTCAGTTTTCATGCTTTCACGAGGGCTATCTACGCGAAAGGTAATAAAACAGAGGCTTTAGCTGCAAATAAAGCCCTAATATGCAAGAAGTGTGTGGTGTTTTTTTTTTACTATGAAAGGCATACAACTAAAATTCAATACAAGGCAACTGTAACTCCTGCTGGCCCTCTGGCTACGCTATTTTACAAATGAACCCATTGATATTGATATAAATGATTCCTGCCTTGTTTTTCCTTCTTTGTTTTCACTAGCCGTATTAATGCCTAACTTCCTCTATCAAGTGATTAAAGCCATTTGTAAATGTGCAAAGTTAATTTAGAAATTATAAAATTAAGGCTAATGGATTCAATTATAATAAATGCATGGGTCAGTGCTTGTGGCAATTTCTCAACCCTTTTTTTATTTCGAAGTTCAACATAATAATGAACTCATTTCACATTACCATTAGCAGTGTGGAGCCCAAATCTGTATTTCTTACTCCTTCCTAAAATGTTTTTGAAACAATTTGGGAGGAATTTTTTTTTTTCCATTTAACCAGCCCAAGTGGGGTTTCTGGTAAGTCTTGCACTAAAACAGATTCCTTTAACTTTTCTATGACATGAGAGCTATTATCAAAAACACCCCAGCTTGTTAGGAAGGCTTGTGCCTGTTGGGAAAGGGTTACGTACATGCTGCTGCCACAAGGAAGGCAGAAATGGCTTATGTGAGAGGATCTAGAATGATCTGACCAGTCCCAAAGGAGGAAACCATGCTCAATGAGAAAAAAATTTAGCTGGATTTCATTGTTTAGTTCAGTGTTTCAGGAGACAATCCCCCGTGAGGAGGTTTTTACCATTTACCTGATCTTGACACTGGCTCTAAGCATACAATTTTTAAAAAAACATCTTTAAAAAGGGGTGGCTTGTTCCCCAGGAAGATTTTGAAGAAGTCAGATCAGGTCTATTTACATCTCTCTAGGTTTTCTTTCTATTCTTCTCGCCCCTGTAGTTTCTTTTTTAGAATCAAGGACCTTAGTGCTTTGCCTTCTAAGTAGACGCGTTTGCTTATTCCAGGACTAAAAGTCCTCCCAATCCTGTGGCTGGGATGGCACATTTGGTTACTAAGAAACTGTTTGGAAGTGAGTCGAGGTTTTTAGCTTGAGGGACGGAACAGCAGGAGATGATTAACACTTAGGGAGCAGTTGTTTATAGTGCTTTAAACAGTGCAGAATAGTTTTGTTTTTAAATGGCTTCTAATTAGCGCAATGCAATCCTATGTGCATGCACACACCTGATTCCTATTTCATGCGCTCCAAGGCCAGTATTTAACAGATTTTTGGTAAACAAACATAAAAAAATCCCGAAGTTGGAAGACGACCAGCTGTCGCTCTTATGCGAACGTGCTCTCTGCTGGTCTTCACGGAGGGACTAGCAAGATGGGGGAAACAAGGGAAGAGAGACTCAATAATCCATCCCTGAAAGCATGGGGTATTTTCTCAGAGGTTAGACATAACAGAAGGTTAAAAACCTGATTCCATTGAAGTCAAAAGGCATAAAGCAAACATCCTTAATGATATCAGCCCTGTTCCTGAGCGTTTCTTCTCCGAGGAGTTTAAAGACCTACCTCTATGATGTGCATATGCCTAAACCACAGGATTTTAGTTTATGGTCATTCTCCCCTTCCTCCCGCCATCCTAGGCATGTTTCAGTTGAGGTATTTCACACCCCTTTGAACACCTCAGAACAAAGCAAAAGTCATACAATGAACCAGCTGCAGGATCACATTGGTGACATGGTGTCCGTCTCTCATTTTGAAAGTGATTAAGCACATTGATTGGTATTAAGCTTATAGACTCCAGGCTGGTTCGATTTAGTTTTGCCTGTGTTCCAGTTTACGTTATCTCCGATTTTTAAAAGCTTGCTCCTATTCAAAGTGTTCTCTCTTGTGAGCCTCTTAATTACTATCAGTTAAGCCACCTGGACTAGAGCTTTTCCGCTATTCCCTTGCTCGCTTCAGGGAGAAGCTTTGTCTCGCTTGCTTCTGTAGTTCCTTGCCCTTTGAACCCAGATATGTCCATAAAACACAGATGCAAAGCAAAAGAAAAGCATCACGCCTAACTACAGGACTATTTCCATTGCAGTATCAGTGGCATTGTCGCTAATGAGAGACTGCTATATCTGACCAACGGCAGAACCTATGAGTGGTGACCTATGGACCACTGCCATCATCCTCCACGCTACAGGCACTTTGTGAGAAGCAAATCAGAGACGTTGGGCGGAGTGAGAGGGAACAAGTATGTGTCAGACTCGTATTGAAGTTTTTGGCTCAGCCAGGCAAACTAGAGCCTAACACTCAACTGCAATAAATCGGTTGTTATTGAAAACACACACAACCCCTCCCCTCCAAAAGCAAGAACATAGGCAGTACAGTGAGGATAACTTCATGCTGCCTCCACTCCCAAGGAGGATCTGATATACAAAAGACAACTCTCCATGCTGATGGCTTTGGGGCAGATTACAGTCATTGCAAAAGGGGTCAAAACAAAAACAGAAACCTTACCCCTCTTGAATTTACTGCAATAAAAAGGTCAGTCGAGAACAAACAAAACCCCAACAATTAGAAGTGAATAGAACGAGACAAGGCTTGTCCAACAGAATTAAAAAAATGGCTATGCAGCGAGGTGGAAACCAGGCACACATTCTTCTTTCAGACGCAAGGATGCTTCACACTGTATAAAAGCACTAGAGCCAAAAAGCTGTGAGTACCTTCTCTATCATAAAAAGAGTCACTAGATGCGTTCACCCCTCTAACGTAAAAGGTGAAGCGTGCAATATGCAAGCAGTCTCTCACCGAATATAGGAGCAATGATTATCAACTAAAAGCAGTATGTGGGAGACTGGGGTTGCCATAAAAACAAGCCTAAAAATGCCTGACCCTAAATGTCCATAGAAAGGTGGAACTGTCCATAACAAAATTAAGATGACATAAGCTTAAACTCCTTGAACTGAAACTGGAGGCAAACCTGATGTGCAAACAGAGCCTGGTATCGAAGTGGAAGCACAGGACTCTGCACAACACATTCCCTCAAGACTTTGTAGCCCACGCCCACCTCCTCCTCAATCACGTGCCACTGCTGCTGCATCCAGTCACCTGCCTGTATCACTACCGAGTGGCAGGGTGGGAGACAGTAATACTCCTTTGGGGGTCTGTGCCAGGATAGGGAGGGTGTAGTTGGAGGGTAAAACAATGTTAGGGATTAGAGGGGGGAGTAAGGGACCCCTGGAGTAGGAGCAGTTCTACTGCTGCAAGGTTGCCAACCTTATTTATTTCACTGACAGCCAAACATTTTTACTATAGCTGGTGTTAAACCCCTAAATTGGAACCCAGCCCTTGTTTGGGGCCTGACAAAAAGGTCACTGCCTTATGTAAAACCTGTCAGTAAAAAAGTTTGGTCGTCAATAAAAAGTTTTCAGATTGTCAGTTAAAAACAACTGTCAGGTTGAAAACCTCATGGGAGATGAAAAAAAAACCCAACGAAAACCAAACAGCCCCCCCACAAAAATCTAATGCCAGAGGCCATAACTACTATGACTGAGGAGACAGAGTATGAATGTGCATCTGTCACTCTCTCAAGATTGAAAGAGAAGGCTATTCCATCTGATCATCAAGAACAACATCTTCCTATCAAAAAGCTGAAAAATACACCTTTATGCACAACCCTACGCAGACAGGCAACCAGGGACAATGTTGTCCCTTATTGTAACTCACTCAACAATAGGAAACAATGACAAATGGATATATTGGGTAAAACTCTTTGCACGCAAAGCCTCATCTTTGATGTATTGTACCTATTTCTGGTGGAGACCTACAGATTGATTCCTTTTGCACTTTCATTTTAATGATAGCATCACATATGCAATGCAGACATTAGAAACTAACTTTTCCACACTTATTTCTACCTATCCAGTCCTTTCTATAGGATTGGAATGCATCATACAACCACAGCATCTGATAAAGTGAGCTCAGGCTCATGAAAGCTTATGATATACATCTCTGATTTAGTAAGTCCAAGGTACAAATCTTCCCTGTCTCCTGGCTGATTTCAGACTAATGCAACAGATACGTACCCTACATAGATTAGGCAGTTTGGAGGAGTGGGGGGAAGGGTTCTTCATTTGTTTTTTTACCATGTCAAGGTTGATGTTCAAGGTCTGGCTGACAAATTGATAATTACTTTTAGGCAGGCCAAGAGTCACACACTGCAGCTCGCTTAGCTTCTGGAATACTCAGTACAACTGCAAACACAACAGTTTTTGTCTGTCGGCCTATTCTTAAAAATCATGGCACAGACTAGCTATTCTAGTGGCAAATGAAAGAGATTCTGCTACAGGTATAAAAAAGAAAGGAACATGCAAACTTCTTAATAGGGTTCTTCAAGATCAAGGGTGATTAACTAGCCAACATGTCAAAAATGCCCTCAATCAGCTTTGTCTGCCCTCCCACCCCAAAATTGATTATATAGTCATCTCAGCCAAACGCCGTCACAAGGTGAACTCATTCGCCTTGGCTCCCAGAGGTTGTAACAGAACGTTGTGCTAGTCTTAAACATTACTTATACCAGCAATAGGGATGTGGCAACCCAGCAGCTATCGCTGCAAATATAGCTCCTTTGTATTTTGTTTAACAATACACATGCACTTAGTATTAAAAATTGGAGTCTTGAAATGCTCCAGACTTAATGATCAAAAACACTAACTTCTGGTATTTGCCAGGAGGTGTTCAGGGCACCCACCCAGAGCATATATCATTAACCTCCATTTAAAATAATGCCCAACACACAAATTGCACACTAAGGGGAATAGAGGGCATAACAATTACTTATATTATGGAATATAAGAGACATACACAGCAGTGCGCACACAATTTCATGCTGTGGAATGCTAATCATAAATCAGAGCAAAATGAATGAGTTCTATCTTCTCAGCTGTATCAAATGTTTAGTTATTCCTTTACAGATATATCATAGGTCTGTTATCCAGGGTAACATCAAGGTTAAGATGATTAAGCAAGCAATTTCGTTAACAATGATTAATGTGCAACAGAGTGGGACACTGGATGCATTTGCATAGAAGCAGATTATGCTAAAGGACTCCTAACACCTTGTGTAGACCACAGCTTTTTGTTTCTGCATACTTGCTTTGTTCGGTTATTAAGCATGGGCAGTTGGGGCCTAGTTCAGAACAGCCTAAAAGAAGTGCATTGTTGAACTCCTGACCTAATGCCCCCATTGTGACCGGGCACCATTTATGCCTGAGTCTTGGCAAGAAAGAGAGAATGACTGACAGGAGTGAGGCAATGGTCCGGAGGTAAAGGGGAGAGGTAAGTGCTGCGGAGTGAAAGCTTGTTGCAGCTTGGATGAGTGGCAGGTGCTGTCATCAGGGAGACTAATGTCCAGCATGTGATTGGATAATGAAAAAGTGGCAAGTAACCAAGTGCCCATTGCTATAAAAGGCCACTGCAGAAGCATCTCAGCGCTCATCTGTGCACACATCTAAGGGGGCAAATCTGGGTCCCTGTGACGCATCCATGGATCTGTCTGTGCGCTTGTGCGCCTGAGAGCTGATGAGGTGTTCAGCTGTGGAGTTGTTACTGCGTCCTGAATGGTTGGTTGGTTTACTGCAAGAGTGACCGGACCACTCCAGAACCAGACCAAAGAGTGATCAGCAAAGTCTCCCAGCAGCTGAGGACACCAGTTATACCAGGCACCAATGAGAGAAGACTTCAGACTTCAAAGACGACAACATCTGGCAGAGAAGCAGGAAGACATCTGCGCGGAAGGCCTAATGTACGTATGTCACTCTTCTGTTCTAGTTGTGTGTGTTAGTCTTCCTAACAGTTTAATCTAGCTTTGAAGCCAGACCAAACAGCTTCACTAATCATTCAATCTGTTTTATCCACCTCTTTTTGCTAAATTGATTAACTAATCATTTCATGTGGTGCAACATCAGTATACATATGTGTTGGCTCTGGATTTAGGATCCAGATACCTTGTTCCTCAGGCCAATCACGACCTTTCCATTCAATAATAGGCATATTTATGATACACAGTGATAACAGAAAAGAAGCAATACAAACGATCAAGCATTTCTATATACTACCAATCCTAGGGCTGTCAGAGTCAGGATGCATCTGGCCAAGATGCAAGCTTCACTCTGAAGCTCTTTCTCTTAGGTGTCAGCATGTCAGCAGCCTGGAGGTGGGATGCCGAGGCCAACACTCCCCCTCCAGTGGGGTGGATGAGACAGGCTGGTGATGTGTTCTCTGCCTCAGGGACCCCTCCCAGGGATGGACACCTATTTCAGGGATCCTGAACCCAGGCCCCTTCTTGGAGCCTCTCTTGGCAGGGAGGGGACCAGGGAGGGACCCAGGCGGAGGACCCTTTGTTATTCTCAAGTCTCTGCTTTCATAGTCTCCTTCCCTCCTGATGACTCCTGATCTGTGGCTGCTGCTGGTTGGTCTCTCTGTTAGGTCACCACACTGTCCATGTCCTGCTCTGTCAGCATATTCCAAGCTCATCACATGCACACCCTTCCCAAAACAAGTATCTTAGGCCCCCCTCTTTGCCTTGCGAGCTGGTGCCACCTCATCCCATGTTATGGAACAATATGGTACATGCCCTCAGTTTCCCAGACTGTGTGTATCCATTGGCTTTGTTATGTTAGACTGCCTGTCTGCTTCAAAGGCTGTGTGAAACTTGTATGTGAGATCCAGGCTTTTGAAAAATCAAATTAAGCCCTGCTACCCATCCTGAGCCATTCTAATGCATACACACATACAAGCCAATTCCCAAAAAACAAACCTTTAAATACCATTTTCTAAGCCAACAATAAGAGCTAAACACACTTACCATGAAAGAAGTAACACAAAAGCATTCAAGTACTATTGATTTTGCACTAGGATTGTACAATGTCAACATAGTCCTAAATAAGATCATTTCTATTTATCACTAATCTTCCCAACACCACCGCTTCCGAACCTCCTGGGACTCTTGACGTCCGCTGTCCCTGCCCTCACACTCCTCCCTTAACCTGGGGAGACACTTGCAGTGGGATCTTCTTTCCTCTCTTTCCTGCAGGGATTCACTGATCTTCCCATGTCCCTTCTGGGTGTTGAAGGGAGGAAAGGGGAGGGGGGAGACATCCCCTCTCTTGGAAAGAGGGCATAGAAGAGGGTTCAGAGCTTTTCTGAGCTACTGAACTCTTCCTCCTTCCTTATCAGAGAACAGGGTCTGCTCCTGAGGGGAAGTAGAAGAAGAGGAGAGACCACAAGTGAGCTTTGCCTTTTTCCTGAACCTACTCAGATCGTCTGTCCTACCTTAAGAGGATCAGGCAGCCAATCACAGGGCAGACGTTCCCCAGGAAAGATTAGAAAAATGTGTGCCCCTCACCAAGTGGCTTACTGTTTACAGACTCACTTTCCTAAGTTTGAGACTTTGCATTGACTGCATCCAATTGATCATATAACAGGAAGTTTTGGGATTCACCAACACTAGTACTGCACATTAGGAAGTGTGTACTTAATATAGCATGGTACAAGAGGCAAAAAAATCTGCCAACTAGAAGCATTTACAAATCATGTGATTTTTTTTTCTGGTGGGTTGGGGCCTGAAACAACGTTTAAAAAAAAAAAAAAATCCAGTTTCTTAAATTTACTTTCTGCACCTCTAGGGCTCACTTATGTCATGTCTGCAAGTTTTTTACAACAATCTTGAGTTATTTTCTTTAAAGAAATTAAAATAAAGCAGAGATTCTCATTTGTAACATAACACATGCAAGCCTTGATGCTTCTAAGACTTTTACTATTACTATTGAATGCTGGCCACACTGATAAGTATATTAATGCTGCACAGTTCAAACTGAAGAGAGAAAATACAGACTTTAAAATGCACCTAATGCAACATGGAAATCCTGTAATAGCTCAGCCAGGTGATGGTTGTTAAAGGAAATTGTGATCAACTCAGCATCATCCTTACCATATGGTTCCCCTTTCCAGTGTTGTACTACTGCCCACTTGGACTCAAAGGGTTAAAGCACTGATCCATACAGGAGAGAAGTAGTAAGACAGTCACAAATGCGCACATTCAAAGTAGGTAAGGGGATCATATGGGCTATTACCGGGATGTCTAAGTCCAAGCACCTAAGTAGTTAGTGTGGGTATGTGCGGTGGTGCGGAGAAGGGGAAAGGAAGCAGGGGGAGGCTGCCTGACATACCGTCAAGTGACATGAAGAAGGGCATGCATGGAAAAGCAGGTCTCTATAAAAAGGGTGTAAAAATATCTAAGATCAGGAGCAGCTAAAAAAAGCTAGTCAAGTTCTGTGGAGCTCCTTTCTGAGGGGAATGCAGGGTGCTCATAGTTTCATTGTAGGTAAGGTCGGAAGGGACCTGAGCAGATCATCAAGTCCGATCCCCTGCCGTGGCAGGAAAGAGTACTGGGGTCAAATGACCCTGGCGAAGAGTGCTGGGGTCAAACGACCCCGGCTAGGTGATTATCTAGCCTCCTTCTGAAGACCCCCAGGGTAGGAGCCAGCACCACTTCCCTTGAAAATTTGTTCCAGGTCCTAGCCACCCTGACTGTGAAGTAGTGCCTCCTGCGAAGTAGTTCTCTTTAATTAGTATCTCTAAATTCCATTATTCCTAATGTTAATAGTCTCCTATACTTAAGAAAGGTTGTACAGAGCTTGTGTATTAACCCCTAAGCACAACTCTGCAAAGAAATAAGCAGACACCAGCTGATCTTCCGACTTGGTACCAACTTGGTCACTTGATACCAAATAGAAACTAGGTCTGGCCTTAGAATAGGCCAAGCACAGAATTCAGACCAGAGAAGTCAAAACTGAGGCCTGACACCTGTGATTTGGCACTTAGTAAAACCACAAAACAACGGGCAGCTATGTTGGTAGCTGTAAATAAGCTTGGTACTTTGACGTTTGGTATTAAAACAAGGGTACAAAAATATACAGGGTATTTTTTTCCCCCCCATTACATGATTGAGATAACCAAAGCGTTACAGAAGAAACTTTGAAAAGAGAGATTTGAAAGCTGGTGCTTGATTTCTCAAACTTAACATTATATGAAAAACACTAGTCCTGCATTATTTAAAAAGTTTCCCATTGCATTTAGGTTCTTGTGTGTGTTTATTTTAAAAAGAGAAAGGAAAATGCGCTGCTTTGTGCCTAAGCTCCATCTGTGTCTGACCGAAGGGCTTTAGTGGGACAACTTTAAACGGGGGAAAAAAAGGAAAGGCTCTTCAATCAATGTATCCTTAAATCCGCCAAGCTGATCTGGGTTAAAAGCATTAGAAAAAACAAACCCTAATGTACATGCATAGGAATGCTGATTTTCTAAACAGTCCAAACTTCAAGCACGGAGCTGATTTTCTCCAAACTTGGAACTCCCCAGCGAGGGCTATAAACAAGCTAATTTGACACTGCTAGCTTCAGCCAGCTTAGAGTTATGAGTGTGCAGTTTTTCACTCCGTAGATATGGGAAAAGTATCTTTTCCCCATGCTTGCATAAATCAAAACCAGCTGAACCAATGTTGCTTAATAATAATAAAAAAACAAACCCAAGCACAGAAAATTTCAGTCTGCAAAGAGTGAGAAATGCATGAGCAAGTAGGAAGTGATTAGAATAGAAAACTCAGCCAGAAACAGGGCATCCCATACCTATGTATCCTTTCAAAAGGAATACCGCTTTAAAATGTTCTAACATGGTCCTGTTTTACGACTTGCCTCACATGGGATACATGCAGATGTTACACTTAGATTGACTTAACTAGTAGGACTCTGCGAAATTTCAGCAACTGTTTCGTTTCAGAGGTGTTTCGGGCCGTTTCGGCACCCGAAACACTGAATCCAAATAGAAATGGAAGACTCCCAAAACAGCTCTGAAACAAATTGGAAGGCTCCCAAAAGTTTCAGAAATGTTTCAGAGAATTTTGGCGTTTCGGAGCCAGGCTTGCAGGGAAACAAAAACTAAGAAGGGGGCGGGGAGGACTGCTCTGATGTTAACATCTAGCTCCTGGTTTGATTCCCCAGCTCTCTGATCGCTTCACCCAGCTCTTCCCGGGGGGGTGCAGGCACAATGTCAACCCCATGCAAGCCTAAGGGGACTTTCAGGCACCAAGTCAACCCCATGCAGGTCAATGGGTACTTCCAGGCACAATGTCAGCCCCATGCAAGCCTATGGGGAATTTCGGGCACCAAGTCAACCCTAGGGTTTCAGGAGGATGCCACTGCAGGCCAGAGCTAGTGGTAGCCATTCGGCACTGCCTGTGCCGAGTGCCGGGAAGACTGGGGCGGCAGCCTGTTGAAACCCTGCACACAGATCCGGGGGCCTACGCCCTCTGGGAAGAGCTGCGGGAATGATCAGCTGATCAGAGAGCTGGGGAATCAAACTGGAGACTGGGGAAGACCTGGCTCCATAGGGAGCAGAGATCTGTGCCGGGGTCTCCTCCCCACCTCTGCCCACCTCGTGCAGCTCCAGATCTCCGCTCGCTGAGGAGCCAGGTCACACAGAAGGGACCAGCACTGCCCTGCCATGCGACCTGGCTCTGCAGGGAACAGATTCACACCAGGGTCTCCTCACCACCACTGCCTGTCTCACACAGCCCCATGTTGCCGGGGCAGCACGGGGCGGGCAGCGGCAGTGAGGAGACCCCAGTGCGGATCTCTGCTCCCTGTGGAGCCGAGTCGTGCGACAGGGACCGGCAGGCTTGCTCGCCACTCTGTGCTACTTCCCTGCCCTGCGACCCAGCGTGACAGGGATCAGAGACCCGCCCAGGAGTCTCCTCGCCTGCACGGAGGGCAGCGGCCCTCCCCCGCCCCCGGACGAGCCACCCACAGCCCCATCCTGCTCCCCGCTGGGGCCCTGCAGCCCTGCCTGGCTGGGTAGGGCTGTGCGAAGCTTCCCTTGCAGCCCATTTGAAACAGATTTGGAGAAGATTCATCCTAAACAAAACAGGACAGTGATCCAAAACAAATCACTGTCCTCTGAAATGGCCAAATCCAAAACCAAATCAAAACACAGCCATTTCACACAGCCCTACTAACTAGGGTTACATCAACCTAAATGCTGAACTGCACATATGTTCAGGGAGGATAGATTAGGCAAAAATGGCTGCCCAATTTAACTTCCATTACCCACATGGAAGTCAACATAAGGAGTCCAGCTGAGACTTGCATGAAATGATGCTTGATGAAATAGCCAGTGAAATTCTCTCTTCTGCTTGGTTATTTGGAGTCTTCCTCTTCTCTTTAAATCCCTCCAACTTGGGTCTTTCACTTGTCTCTCCCACCCCTTTTTCCTGCTCTGTGCTTACCCCATTTCACTCGTAGCAAGCAAGTACCATCAATATGGTGAGTCCCCCTGGCTAAAATGCACAGGTTGTTCTTATCAGTTGCCCCTCAACTCCAGGACCCTCCCTTCTGAGGCCTGCCAAAGCCTACACCTGGACATCTTTTGGAAGCACTATAGGATCTGATGTGAGCAACCATTTAACGCACAAAACTATGTTGGCGTACTGTTTAGGGGATCCTTCTTGAACACTGATAATCTAGTCCTATGTTAATTACTTCCCCTCATCAATTCCCCTCATTTACTGTAAGGCACCCTAAGCCTTTGTTGGGATGGGTGTCCAACGTAAATAAAGAAATAAATACATAAATAAATAAAAATAAAATAAATACCCTTTCACTCTTACTTCTCTAAAGGTTTTTATTCCTCCCTAATTTAGGGGCATGGCACTTAAAAGAGATTCCTGCTATTGCAGAGAACCATGCATCTTAAACCTTACTCATCTTCAGACTAGTTTTGTTGTTTCCTGCCCCCATTAGGTCACTGTTTTAGATCATCACCACCCTGAGGGGCAGAAACCTTTTAACTATAGCCTAAATGCATTCCTGACCTCATTTATACCAATATTCTCCTCTCCCTACTTCCCATGGATACTTAATAGAGACTTGCCTTTTCCACTAGTGGTATTCAGCAAACTAGATGATCTAGGAAGGAATAGTAAGAGGCAGTGCCAGGCAGAGAGAACAGAACTCTAATCAGCTATTCAGCATCAGTTTTCCTAAAAAAGCTACAGTAGAAAGGGGCTGGCACCACAGGCAGAATCCCTATTTTCTCTGGTTACCACTCAAGAAGGTTCACAATTTACCTGTACTGCACAGCTGTTCCTCTACTTGAAAAAGTGAATGCCCAAAAGCAAAAAGGGGGGAGCAGGAAAGAGGGGTGCAAGAGTTATAACTGAATGGCTTGAAACTGCCAAAACAGGTAATGGATTTTTCTAACTTTCCCTGAAAAATATTCCAGTGGTTACCTCCTTTGGGCCCAGCCCTCCACCACCCTTAGTCCAGTGCAACTCTAGTTCTCCCTGCCATACACTCTCAACTACGTTTTGCAGTACATCCATACCCTCAAGATCCTGAAACATATACACGTGGCCCGGACTCACTGCTCTTAGGTCTTCCTCTACCACAAGTCATATTAGGTGGGATCTAAGCCAGTAGTAAATCACAGGAAGGAGGTCTCAAGCACCTCCTGCTTCCTAGTAATCAGAAAACAGTGGTATTGGCTATGAGAAAAACTTGAGCAGCTGGAGGTATACTGGGAAGGCAAGCAACTAGGCTAAGTTTTAAACATGAAAGTAAGTAGGCTGTAGGGAAGGAGCAGCATGCAAGCACCTCAATTTGCTGCAAAGCCCATGCTACGGAGGATTTTGGCAGAGGGTCCCAATATGTCTGGATGGTGCAGAGCTGTAGACATCATGCCAGCTCTGCCAATAAGGCCAATTTTTGTCTGCCACTGCTGCTTTCCAACCCACCTTCTGCTTTGCTGCTGCCTACCCACTGGAATAACTTCACATTATGATCTCTGAGACCACTGTACTGTCTCTTCCTTCATAATTGTCCCTAAAGTGCCTACAAATGATATGGATGGCTTCTAAGCAGCCAGCATTCAAGGGCTGCCATTTACTACGCTTACACTAATTGCCATAATCTCCTACCCCGGCTGCCTGACATTTCTACCAGTTGCCTCTAACTTTACACACAGATTATAAGAGCTGCAGAGCAAAGACTTTCTTTGTTATGTGTGCATTTGACAGTCTGGCCCATGAAGAGGGCTGGGCTCTCTAGACACTGCAGATGACCTAGTAGGTTTTTAATCATCTCTAATTACTATGATCATTTATGAAAATTAATTACTTGGCATTTGCTTTGCAAGTGAACTTAGAAGTAAAATTCAAAATGTCCAAATTACAATATGTGGTTAGATTTTTAAGTATTAAGAGTCATATTTATTTGGCATTCTAATAAAATTAAAAGTGGGGGGGGAGAGGAATCCAGCTAGATGACAGATCAAAATAATCTACCACAAAGAGCCAATTGTCACAATAAAGTGAAAATGGTAATCCTACTTTACATATAATTTTCTATAGACTTGTGTAGTTCATAGTTTATAAAGTTACAGAAACTAAACAGGAACATGGAAGGGATCTCTTGAATTAAAACTAAAGGAACTTGGTATGGCAATTATTCATCATATCTGCTGTAGAATAAAGATACATACAGGGAACTGGGGCAGTATTTCCAACATGTGCCCCCTCAAAGAAAGCACAGATGCATACAATAAAACCTTTCCATCTTGCACTGGAGATTCTTTTGCCACCTCTAAATTCATACTTCATATTTAGGTTTGGCAGGGTTTTTCCACCGATGAACATCGATAAACATTGATTTCACCTCACACTCGCAGACCAACGGAAAAATATTTGCATTGTTAATAATCAAAATGTATACCACAACGATGGCCCCAAACAGAGTTCGTTAACGTGTATAAAACACAATAAGTAAAGCACCTATTTAAATCTCTGGCTACAGCCGCCTGCTCTGGGGCAGAGCTGTGAAAAAATTATGCTGTGCATCATTCAAGCTTACAGTGTATGGGAGTTAAAAAGTTGAAAACAATCATATGTCATACATAGTTACAATTGTCACGGCAGGCATTTACACTGCACTATAATGGTGGGGGGGGAGGTTGGTCTTATTTCAATAATGGGTTGCAAAAGAAAAAGCATGGAGGAATACTGTAGTGAATACCCTGACCTAGAATTAAAAATGATTAAAAAGACGGAGGAGATTTTGCACTGCATAGTTTGTAAGACAGAAGTCATCCAACAGGCAAATCGCATTACTGAACATTTGAACAGTAAGACCCATTCGAAATTAAAAGAAAGTCAAACAGACTCTGATGGAGGTCTGCTTGGGAAGAGCAAGACAATGGAAGGAAGAAGTGGTGGATTTTCCTCAAGACCTGGTACGTGTGTTGTGCTCCGACGCAGTTCCAACGAATGGGACCTGGGGTTCAAGCTATTTATTTGCTCTGCTTTGCCAATACACACCAGCAGCTCATACCTGCCCAGAACACTGTCAGCTGGAAGATAAAATAATTGCCTGAAGTTTTCACCCACTGCCAAACAACTATTAAAGAACCTTTGAGCGATGAGAAACTTTCTTTAGTAAGTGATGAAACCCCCAAGCTTGCAGGACAGCTGGCAATTGCTACAGGAATAAAAATAAGTCTGTAAATAACATTCTATTAAAATCCTCTGTTGTTCTTCAGTGCAACACAGGGGTCATGTCAGTTGGGATTCAAGATGCAATGAGAGAATACAGCCTAACACTGGAAAAGTGTGTGTCAAATCAACTGTGACTCCACAATGTACATGCAACGCCTAGTGAAGGACTTGAACGAAATGCATCCACATCTGCTGCACATTCCACGTACTGCTTCTCTTTTGCATGTGGCCATTGGTCAAACATTAAAAAACAGATGGGTTCTGTGATATCAACACATTGGTGGTCCATTTTCCAGCAATATTTAAACATACCAACAAGCAAAAGTTAGAGTTTTTTCAGAGTCTATGCCAGCAACAACACACATCCATCAGATTTGCACATGCTCCCCGCTCTCCCCTAGTGTTGTGCAAGTCTCACAGGTTTTCCTGGCCTGCTGCATGCAGCAAAATATATTTGTGCACATTGGGACTGTGAGATAGCCTTTCTTACTGAAAAACCAGATGCAGTCACTTGAAAGAAAGCAGTGAAGCTATGCAGGATGGTCGAGGACAATGGAAACCAACAAGAACTGTACTGCAAGGTTATTTTGCTTGTGCATTTTTAAGGAAAATCCCTGCTGTTCATTTGCAAATGGAAACATATGCATCACATTGGCACTCTGCTTAAGCAAGTTGCTGTTGATGTAAATAATGCTTTAAAAGAAGTGGAACTCAGGGCAGTGGGCTCTAAAGGGCAGCCCCTTTCATCTGCAATGCATGCTGTTGCTTCAGAATTTCAAAGCAAAGGCAACCACATCCCACAACGTACCAGATGGACTCTATGGATCGGAATCCGTCTTTGCCAGCTGCAAAATGTTCAACTCATTTATCAGGGCTCAAATGTCACACAATTACTAGGGGTGCACCGATAAAGATTTTTTTGGAAGATACTGACGGTCAATTGTTAACTAGCCATATTGGCCAATACCAATCAAATTGCCAATATGCATCCCAGCAGCCTGGAGAGCAGCGTCAAACCAGTAAGGGGGGGGGGGTGCAGATTGAGGTCCCTGTGGTGAGAGAGGGGTCAGGCTGGGGCAGAGGCTGGGGCTGTGTGCAGGACAGAGCCACAAGTTGGTTCATCCGGGGGGGAGGGGGGGGGCACATGTGCCCTACACCAAAATTCACCATAGCCACCCTGTATCCCACCTCCCAGTGCTGCCACTGCCTGGCCCACCCAAGCCCCCCTGCCAAGAAGAAGGATGGTGCATCCCCCAGCCTGCAATGGGCATACCGCCCTCACCCCATGCACAAATCCAGGGGACACATGCCCCCCATGCCTCCCCTGAGGATGCAGCAGCAGGATCCACCCCCACAACCCTCTGTGCTCCCTGGACATGCTGCCCACAACTCCACCCCTCACCATGCCCCACTCCCTCCCTCACTATAGGAGCCTCAGTCTGCCTCCCACATCCCTTCCCTCCCATAGACTTACTAGCCAGATGCTGCTTTCCTAGGTGCCAGGCTGCATTCCTGGCCACATGCATGCTGCAGCTGTGCACATGCACATGACATTTATTGGTGACATTAATCAGCCATATCGGCCAATTGCCAATAATGTAAATTTTCCTTTTATCAGTGCTGATACAATATGGACTGATATATCGGTGCACCTCTAACAATTACTGCAACTACAAAAATTGTCTGCATATTTTCCCTTGCAAGGCAGAAGCATGACTGACTTGTACATGGCACATGAAATGCCCTATGACAGCAACATAACAGCACTTGATTACCGGAAAGTGAGACCGGGTCACTGCCTGTTACGTCCGGTGCAGCATTATGTGCACTCACAGCACCAGTAACTTCAGTGTCTGTGGAAAGACCATTCAGTTTGTTCAGAAAAGTTCAGGACAAATGTTGAAGACTGACTTGGACAACTCAACGTTTTGTACTTCAATAAAGACAAACTCAAATTTGGAGAGCTTGCACTGGATCTAGCGAGTTATGCATTCCAGCAACTGTAACAAAAGACCCAAAATTAAAACTTTTTATTCATTTATTTATTTATTTTTACGAATGTACCACCAAATGAACAAAATGATTTAAAGCAGGTATGACTGATTGGTTTATGGATATTTACATTTTGACATGCAATTTTATAAAGCTTTTAACAGTATGCTATCATTATCTTCCCCCACACCCTTAATGTCATGCTATCCTGAAAATGTTAAATCAATAAAAATTGAAATAAAACCTTAAAAATAAACATTGATAGTATCCACCAAAATTATTACAAAATAAACACCGAATTCTGCCAAGCCTATTCATATTACAAGAGCCTTTTTTCCCTTAGTATGTTGCTGCCCCCTTCTGGCTGAAGGGGTGTTTTGCCTTCAAAGACTGTAGAAGCAAAATGAAACTCTGTCCCACCCAGGCTTGACTATCCTGTGTGCTAGGTTTGGTGAACAGCCAACTAAGTATTCCTCAAAGTTTATCTATTTATCACCTTTTGTCACATATTAGGCAGCTAGCTGGTAAAACACAGCAAGATGTGGCATAGTGGAAACATCTGCATGAAGAAAACAAAGGTCATAGCCACTGAGTCAAGGTGTGAAAACATGCAGCGAAGTCCCCAGCTCATCCATAACCAGGGCCACAGAACATGGAGTCATCTGTGAAGCTGCTCACAGGACGCAGCTTCCTTCCAGGACACTGCCATGATACACCCACAAAATAAATCTCCCGCATGCACATCATTTGTCCCCATACTGCAGTTTAAAAATGCAAAAACTATCCTAAGGATGCCCAGAAAGTCAGTCTCATCACATTCACATGCTACTTTCTGAGATGACAAAAGGAGAGAACTGCATTTATTTTGAGGCGTGCTGAATTACTAGGGGATGTTGGCTTTTATTTTGAAAAAGGTTTCACACATTCAGTGGCACTATATTATTTTGTTGTTCTGCAACAGCATAGATTCATAGATGTCAGGGTTGGAAGGGACCTCAGTAGGTCATGGAGTCCGATCCCCCCTGCCCTGGGCAGGAAAGAGCGCTGGGGTCAGACGTCCCCAGCTAGGTGCTTGTCCAGTCTCCGCTGGAAGACCCCCCAAGGTAGACCCCCAAGGAATTTGCAAGCAAACTCCCTTTGCTTGCAAATTCAAAAAGCAGCCTGCTTCCCTCCCTAACAAGGTCTTTTAATCAGATGGTATTTGCTTATACATCTCTGATTCAGTTAGACTACAAGATGCACCTCTCCCTTGCCTTCTGCCCGACTTCACACTAACAGAGCTACCTACCCCTCTCTAACAGGGTCTTTGCAAAACCAGGGGCTTCGGGAGAGAATTCTTGTCCCAGCAAGACACTGATGAAAATAGAAAAGGAAGTAAAACAAAGTGGTTGCTTATTGGGAGGTGAAGGTTTGTTTTAATGAGGGCTTAAGTGTGCATATGAAACTCTGCAGATAAAGGTAAAAGCCTCAGGAATATGCACTGGGTGCCACTCTGAACTCTGGAGTTGATTCATAAAGTTTTACAAGCCTCTTAAGTAAACCTAACACATTAAATAAAGTAGGTGCTCTATAGACCAATCTAAAAATAACACTGCTGCTTCAAAGAGCTGAAAGCTAGATCGGCATCCTACAAAGCACTTAGTACCAAGCAAAGTGCTGACTCCTAAACAGTCAATGGGGCTACTTCCAAGTGCAAGCTCTGTACCACATAGTAGAAATCAAGTATACAGGTTTCTATGGAGGTCAGATATGTGCTAGAGTTGCACTTTGACCTGGAGAGTCATTGTTTTAAGAGCTCTCTGTTACAATTCACACATGCACTTGACATTTCCTAGCACAGACACCAAGTAAGAATGGTTGGTTTCTACAGCATTTCCCCTCTAAGCGTCAGCATGTTTTGGGAAGGATGCTAATAAATCAAGTTTGCATACCCCCTCTCCAATGTCTTCCCGTCGG
>NW_005841899.1:679735-696489 GCF_000455745.1 Alligator sinensis | reverse complement strand
GGGGGGCGCGCTGGACACAATGATCTGCAAGGTCCCTTCCAGCCCCTAACAATCTATGAATCTATTTCTGCAAGCATAAGAGATTTCATTTATGTAAGAGGAGAACCACCAAAAAACCTCCGTGCTGATAAGTCCCTACCCCAAAGAGCATATTGTACATTAAGGCATTACGTTGACAGCTCAACTTAGTCCCTACCTTTAATGTAAAAGACTTCTCTGGGGCTTTTATCTAGTTTTAGATGTACATCCATGTATTATAGCCCCGCAAATGAGAGCGGCTACTACGTGTTCAAACATACTGGTTACAGTAAGAAAAGCCAAAATGGAGCCAAGCCAATACGCATGCTGTACAGCAGACCGTATCCACCACTCTAGCTCTTTTTGCCTCCTTTTACACCTGCCTTACACGCCAGGCTTCCCATGTCACTTGGGCCCAGGTTTGGTTCAAATACTAAGAGAATTTCCCACTCCATCTCATAGCATCAGCATAAGCCCCTTAAATTGTATTCATAGGCAGGCTCTACCCTTCCTTTCAAGGTCTTGCCCTAGAAAGTGAAAATCATTTAGCCTCTCCAGATAGTCTGAAAATTGTGTTTCAATCACAAAGGATCACATAGTCTAAATGAAAAGACTTTAAAAATGGGCGTGGGTGGAGAGGGGGAGGGGGGTAAGGAGGGGCTAACTCGGGTTACAATAAGAAAGAATACGCACAATAGCAGCCGGGAAATTCAGCAAAACCGATGTCAGAAACAGACACCCTGGGGCAGGGCCAGTAAAGAGTCTTTCCATTTCTAGACAGCACTTTCTACTCCCTTCGCTTTCTCCCCATTACATTTTCTCCCCCTTTAGCAGCAATTTATAGCTCCAGCCCCCAATTTCTTCAGTAGGTGCCTTCCATTTTTAAGTTCCTTTGATTATAGATCAAAACAACTGAGAAGGTGTACCTACAGCCTTCCCCAGAAGCATCTACGGAGGACAAGGACACCGTCTTTCAAAAGGTCTATTATTCCCCAAATCAATTTAGCATTTTATGTCTTCCCTTGAAAGTGTACCTTAGTACACTCTCTTCCCATTTTTACTGAGCATTATGCACCAAATTCTGCCACAAGTGAATACACGTGCACACCCAGTTTTCCAGTTTAAACATCTGAATCGCTAGCAATGCTTCCTGGATTGCCTCAGGTCTCCCACAATCACATCCTATTCCAGGGATTACTCAGGCAGAAACACTCTCATGTTCTTATAGTCTTACCTGACATAGTCTATTGTCTCGGCGTGGGTGGCTGTTTCTGTTCAGCAAGCTGGTGTTTATGAAAGTCACTGGGAGGCATGATGCTCCCGAATGCTCTACAAATGGCCTGGCAGTTCTAGACTGCCTGCTTGAATTCTGTGCCTCGTGCTTCTCCCTCTTCATTCCCAGAATCTTGGGCCTTTGCCCAGAAACAGCCAAAACACCCAGCACATACAAAATGTTATTCCATGTTGGCACTAGCTGTACACCAAGTAAATGTGCAACACTTCTGCTTTGATTTACAATATTTCTAGATCCAGAATCCACAAAGCATCTCTCAGATTCATCCTCAATGCAATTGCTAATCTATACCCTCAGGGATGTCAACTCATCTGACCCCATGGGCCTGATGAACAGTGAGGGATCAACCCTGTGGACCAAATCTCTCTCCCCCCTCTTCTGAGCATGCCAGATCCAGTGCCCATGGAGCTTGCTCCTGCCAGCCTAGGTCTGTGCCACACATGTTTGCTCTAGCCAGTCCGGGGAGGACATCATGTACAGCATGAATCTTGGACCAGGTGGGGCAAGTATTGCACGCAGTGCTATCCTATAGCAGCCAGAGCCCAGATCTGGTATGCAGGGGCCCCAAGAAGCTCCCCCTCCCCTCTACAGGCCAGATCCAATGCTCACTCTGGCTGGCCTGGGACTGCACAGCACCTGCTCTGGGACCTACACTGCATGGGATGCCTGTCCCAGACCAGATGGAGCGGGCACCATGGGTGGCTCACATCCCAACTCAGTCACAGCAGACGTGGCATGCTGCACAGGCCCTAGCTGCACTGGATCTGGCATGTGGGGGACAAGGTCTCAGGCTGGTCACATGCAGGGCCAGCACTGAGGGCTGGATGATGCGGCTCCACAGGTGGGATCTTTAACACCCTTGCCTTAGTTCATTGCTCCCTGGAAAGAACAACATGAGAATTTACATCCGTTCTAGCTCAGCTCGAATCTCTGGAACAATTCTCCCCACCTGCAGGAGCAATCCAAGTGCTGAACTTCCTTCTTGAAGCCCTGCATGTCCTTGGTTAATCAATATACTGGGGAGATGAGAGGATGAAGGATTCAAGCCTGGAAGCACAAATTCCATGCCCTGATGGTTTCCTTCCTTGGCTCTCGCACAGAAAGGCATGTACCTTTCATTGATCTCCTATGTAATTGGAGATGCATTTGCAAAAACACTAGTGTGCAACCAAAGAACAAGCTCTAATCATCGCTCAAAGTCTCAGGAATACTCGGGAGAGGCTTACTAAGAACTTTAGGATACGTACATGGAGGGCAATGCCATTCTGACATGCGGGCTAGAGAGCCATGTTGTATGTAGTGTAGAAATATATAAAACCCAAGATAGTTACTGTGGATGTGCTATACTGCAGGCCATTCACGCTAATAAAAATCCTGTACATTCAGTTCCCAGCTGTTTTCTACTGTAAGCACAATAGGAGATCTTGTTATAAAGAGAAAATAAGGCTTAGTTACAACTTAGTTCAAGTCTTGTTGCCAAGCTTTTATTTTCTTACAACTGAAAGGCACATTTTTCTTTTCTTTACTTTTTAAGCAAAAATAAAAACATACAAAAAAAAGACTTTGAAACACACACTTTTCAGGGACATTGATTCTCAAGTTCCCATCACTTAGTCATCCAGTGGCAAATCCCACTCTGCAATGAAAAATGACGGATTAATCTTATAGTAATTTTTTAAAATGTAAAGAGTTCCCAAAAATACATATATCTGAGCAAAGTGTCATCTGCAGGTATGCAAGCAGGAAATAAAATCATAACACAGACATAGTCCTTGTGTGCGAGTGTGAGCAAGTGTGAGAGGGAGAGATTCAAATCTAAAGGGCTCCTTACAATTTGTAATTATTTTAAGGGGAAAAAAACCCCATTGCATTATAGATAAAAGAGTAAAGCCTGCCCTACGAATAAGGACACAGCACATTAAAAATGTAAATTAAGAATTAAATATCAAAACAATGGAATTCTGCCGATAGTATTATAACCATACAAATTGCTCATCAGTATCCAGTGTCACGTTGGCAGATTCATTCAAGAGAGGGAGTACGAAGCTGGAGACAAGATGACAGACTACTCTTTCTAAACAACATAGCCTCCACTCTGTGCTGCTGGGTGTTGGCATTTCCATCCTTTAAAACAGAGGTGAGCATATCCGTAACACTCCAGTGATGTGTTACAAAATAAGATGAGAATTGTAAACAAAAAAAAAAAAAAAAAAAATGGGTTTTCTAGGTCTCATGAACATTTCTTTATAAGCTTGTCATCAAAATTGTAATATCGACCATTTTAAATTCCTATAAAAAAGCACTACTGTCAAAACATTATTGCATGCCCAAGTCTTTTTTTTTTTTTTAATTTCAGATAACGTGAAAAACTAATGGAGACAATATTTTATTGTTAATATTTTAGACTGTATAAAAATCCTACATCAAGAGAGCAGTTCACCAACAAAATGCTTATAGAAACCATTCTGTTTCCAAAGAAGTCCATCTACCCTTAAGTCTTTGAAGCATACAATAGTTTTCAAAATTTCATCTAGACACTAACCAGAAAAAGGCTATAAAAAACCACCCTATTTCACTCTTTGTAGAAGATGGGTCAAAAGTCCAATTACATATGCTTAAAACTTTTCACTGATAAATGCCACTAATTTGTCTGTATTCAAGGAACAGATAAGTCTTTGCAAGCACCCAGTGAAGCTTCAAAGAAACCAAGAGAGAAAAATGCTGCTTTTAAATCTAAAGATTCCTGCTTGTAAAGTAAGAATTGATTTCTCACTGCAAAATCATTTGTTCCTGCATTGGTGATAATGAAAATCCAAATCTCTGAGATGGGAGAAAGTCTAGGTTACTGACCTGTACCACTGGTTGTTTTTTTAAATATTTTGCCCCTGCAGGTACACATATCCCCTTCTTTCTCAATTAAGTGGGGATCTACAAAGCACAAACTCTACAACATGTCAAATTTGTGACTTACTTTACCAAGCTATTTTTCTAACTGGAAACTGTTACTAACTTCCTTCCCAATGGTGAGGTGAGGCATTAAACTAGAGAGCCTTGCCACAGAACCTCAAATATTTGATCTTATTTAATTTTAAGAAACCTATAGCCATTTAAAATATTAAGCCAAAGTAGCTAGCTTATCCTTCCAACTGTATTTCCATGACCTCTCCACCCTACTCCATCACCTGACTGCAGGACACTTCAACATCACCACAAGCCTAGTAGAAAAACCTGGATAACCGGTCAGATAGGAAGTCTGGAAGAGAATACTGTGTTGCCTGCAAAAATCTTATGGGTGAAATTCAATGTGGCAAGCACATCACATTGGGATGGGAGACTGGGGAAGGCACAACACAAGCCTTCATACCAACTGCAAGAAAGTCTTCCTGACAGCAGCATTCATCATCTGCCGCTCCCCACTCCATTCTGCTGGTCCAGGGGTAGGAGTAGCAGCTCTAGAAGTAGTAAAATAGATTCCCAATTGCCTATACATGCATTGATGGAGCATTCATCTGCTCCTATGCTATTTCTTGCACAACATACTTAGTCTACTACTCAACACAGGAACATAGATGATTACAAGAATTATCCCACCAGGATGCATGGAGTACATCTAGCTGGAATCCCCAAGACATCCCAAAAGAGATGCTCCCAGCATGCCTCATTCACCTGGTCCCATCCAGGCACTTCGAACCTGAAAAGTAGACATGCTGGTGAAGCTGCTCTAGGGACATTGCAAGCATCGCTGTCAAGCACACTAGAGACCAAGGTCTCACAAGTGACCTCAAGAGGATTTCCTTGATCAGCCTGAGCATCACATTCCCAGGTTTGGAGCATGTGAGCGGAGTGTTCCTATAAGGGGGTATTCCTACAAGGACACCCTGGAGACAGAGTACGGACACCTGTAGTTACTCAAGACCAAATGTGGTGCTCATGTTATTGCAAACAGTCTCTCTTCCATAGCCCCCTCTCTACATTTATTTTTGTCCTGTTATTCTAGTCTTATAGGTCTGTGTGCTCAGGTCTGGGCCTTCCAACGTGCCTCTTCACACTTACTGCACCAGATGAAATATGACAAGCCAGACACGAACAACGGTCTTGTGGTTAATGGCAATAGTCTGAACGCTATGCAATGTGGTGGGGTCCATTTGCAGCCCAGCTGCAACCGGGTCTCATGCAACTGCAGGGAAGTCTTTCCATTTATCTTATGCAACTTGTCTTGCATGGAGAAAAGTATTCTGTTCCCCCTACCTTCTCTTTTATTTCATTAGATTGTAAGATATTTTTGGACAAGGACTGACTCTTGCTACATGGTTTTACAGTGCCTTACAACCCTCATTGATCCTAGGACTTTGTGGCTAAGTACAGACAGTCAAAAAGCCCAAGGCTGAACCAATTCAATCTTCGCAGATCAGTCTAAACTGCATAGATTGAACCCATAAGTGAACAGACATGCACTTTTGATTCCAGAAATGCAGCCACATGCCTGCAGTGGCCCAGGCCAGAAGCTAGGGGGCACTAGAGCATGCCTCTCTGCTCTGCTGGAGCAGACAGTTTGGGCCAAGGCTAGCCCACCCACCCTGTGAAGAGAGGGGTGGGGCTTGCAGGGGAAGTGCAAAGCATCCTGGACTGCTGGGGGACCACGAGTTACCTTGAATCTGGAGGGGATCTGGGACAGACATTCTATAAATCAATTTAACCTAAATCAGTTAAGTCTGATATTACATTCATCCAGGTTTCTCTTAAACCAGTTTGGGCCATTTTGAAAGTGGTTTATGTACACTGAACTTCTGTTGTGTTACAGATTTGAACTGGTTTCTGATTACTTAAACCTGTTGGTGTTAATTTCTGTCCCTAGCCGGTCGGGTTAGCTTCTACTACAAGACAAATAAGAAAGCTACAAGTCAAGCTCCCTATGCACCAGCCAGCATGCTTATGTACGCATGTGAGCAAAAGAGTTTTGCTCTAAGGAATAGAGCAACGCACATTCATGCTTCATAATAAAGAAATGGACTGAAACATTGCTGTTGACATTCACGTTACATTTAATGTTTTGACTCATAGTAAACAGCACAGGAATCGGGTGTAAATCCAACCTGGAACCAAGAACAGAAACAGCAGGTGTAGAGATAATTCAAATCCTAACACCCAAGCAATCCATAGGGGCTTGGCTCCCACAGTCTGGTTTTGGCCCATCTTGATGGGGGTGATTCATTGTTAAAAAGCAATGAACTGCAAACTTTCAAGACTGCAGAACAATTCTTCGAGATACACAGTGATGACATTCTAAACCCCAATGCAAACACTCCATAATTCATGCTATTCCCTCTATCAAAACACATTGGAAAACGGATGTGTTGTATTTCTCTTCAGACCTTCAAATTCTATATTATTAAAACAGTTTGGAAGGAGGGAAGAGGAACCTGAAAGATTTAATGTTAATACTTTCATCTTAGTACATTGCCAATAAGATAAACTATTTAGTGGCTTCATATTCCCTAACCATATTTTTCACAATGTGCTTCATGCTCTATTTGCCACAAAAGTTGTGACACTGCGGTCACTCTTCAAATAAAAAGTATGCATTTTCATAGCAAAAATAAATAAATATATAACTGCCTATTTTTTTTTATTACCCTGCCATTGGTTAAGTCGAGCTCTGATAATTAGGACATTGGATATTTATGAGGAGCTATTCTGCCTTTATTATTGCTTTAGGTGCATGTTGACAGATGCAGCAAGACAATTTACACTGATGTGTGAATTTGCCAGTATTTCAGTAATAATATTTAAGTCTAGGTCTATTAGAAAAAGGGTCCATAGCTCACTCTTGGAACACGCATTTTCAATTAATTTTTTTTTTGTAGCACTTCCTCCTGGCATGTTGGAATTGAGGGTGTCTCATTTCTCTTGCACTCCAGTTGAAGACTGGTTCAAAAGAACTACCCCCAGAGGGTAACAAGATTAACTCACCAAGTCCATTATCATCATCTAGTCGCACCTGACATATATAAACAGAGTCCTTGCAGCGTCCCTAATAATGAGTTCCTGACTGAGTTAAACCATTAAGTGGTGGCAGAACAGTATGTCCTTCTCTTCGTGGCGGCAGTAGTTAAAGGCTCTGAATACTGATGCTAATCCATTCTCTATCCTTCCAACCAGGCCAAAGGGACAAGAAGTTACCTTTAGAGCAGCACTGGCATGCTGATCAGTAAAGGAGACACCCAGATCGCACGTCAGTCTCACTCTTTTAACCACAGCCTGAATCCAGGCTGCAGTACAAATGAGATACATAATGAGACATGTTCTTGGAGCCCTTTTCTTTAAACCAGGGGTGGGCAAAATGTGGCCCACAGACCATCTCTGGCCCACCAAGGGATTTTGTCCAGCCCACAACAGGTCCCTCAGCCCCACTCAGCCCAGATATGGGGGGTAGCCCAGGTCATGGCGTGTATGGCCAGTCCTAGCACCCCTGGGCATGCAGCAGGGCTGGGGTGACAATGGCTGGACTCACTTCCCAGCAGCCAGAGAAGCATCCAGGAGCGGGATATGCAGGGAGGTCCAGGAGTGGGATGGTGATAGGTGTGGGGCCAGGGCCCAGGTAGAGCCACAATCTGCTGTCCGCACATCTCTGCAATGGGCACTGGTTTCATGGGCAAGGCCTTGCGTAGAGCAGATTATGGCTATGTCCCAGGCCCTAGACCCACCCTGTCACCGCTCCATGATCCCAGACCTGGCCCCACTCACCTGTCCCACTCCCTGCCTACCCATGACACCCCCCTCCCTGCACATCTCATCCATCTGGCCATGTACCTCACCTGTACAGGTACTAGCCAGTCTCCATGAAGAACCTGGGATCACAGAGTGGTGACAGCACATGGCCGGGGCTCAGAGCAGAATTGCAGTATGCTCCCTGCATGCCCCTACCTGGGGAACTGGCACCCAGGGGTGTGCAGGGAGCAGATTGTGGCTCTGCCCCAGGCCCTGATCCCTCACCCCTGTCTCCTACCCCTTCTGCGGGCAGAGGGAGACCCTGGCACACATGACCGTCGAGTGCACCAGGCTGCAGCCCCTCCAACTCCAGAACCTCCTCCTGAGGTTCTGGTTGAATTTCACCTCCCACCTTTTTGTTTTTGGTCACCCCATCCTCAGCCCCACCAACTCCCAGGACCTCCTGGTCAACCTCCTCCTGCCTCTGGCCAAGTAGGCCCTGCACTTGACAAGCAAGGAGGCTCTGGCCAGTAAGGTGTCCGGAGACTACAGGGTGACTTTCCTCTCACTTGTCCATGCACGTTTCTGGGCACGGCACCAGTGGACGGTGTCCACTGGCTGCTTGGATGCCTTGGAGGACTGGTGGGTGCAGCCCAGGGGGCTCTGCTCAGTGTCCCCCTCCAGAGAACTTATTTTAACATTTTGAACCTTTGACGCTCCCACATCACCCCTATCCTGTTTTTTCCTTAGTTGTCCCATGAAATCAGCTGTTCCATTCATCCATTAGCCCCCATATTGTGGGGGCTACTAATTTACTGGGAGGGCTTTAGAGCCCATGGCAATTTTGAATGGACCTGATCCCTGGCCCCATGCTGTCACCACCCCACAACCCTGGCCTCAGCCCAACCCATCACACAAGCCCAGTCCTAGCCCCACCTGCCCATTCTACCCCCAGATGCCACTCCTTGCCTGCCCACAGCCCCATCCCAGCTTCCTGGCCAAGCACAGAGCAGAGGGTAGTGTTGATCCAGACCACAACAGCTCACCACAACTCCGTAAGTGGCCGTTGAGCCCAAAATAATTGCCCACCTTTGCTCTAAACACTGGAGAGCTGCTCACCCCATCCCCCCTTTCATTTCACCATTTGGAGTTATTCAGTCTTCAGTTAATGTTAGGACTAGAGAAAGAAACGTTGTTTCCGCTGTTTCCAAGAACGCCCCACAGGCCCACAAATCATAGAAAATTAGAGTTGGAAAGGCCCTCAGGTCATCATCTAGTCCAACCCCCTACTCAAATCCATCTCCAAGTACTCTTACCTTGTCCAATTTTTAGCAATTTCCCTCTGCTCCCCAAGAAATCCTTCAGTCTCAATCGATCTCATGCTATAAAAGTGCACTGATCCATTCCCAGTTAATCTATGCTTATTCTACACGTAAATGGGTCAATAGTTCCTCTAATGATCTGTACATTTTAGATTTACTTATGGCTGAATAAGCTCCAGCAGAGTTTACGTGTGCAGAACTATAAAGCTGGTCATGAAGAAATATATAATTGCAGCAGACTAGTACTTGGACCACAGACCTAGAGCAGAGCCAACTAAAAAGCTTAACACCTGCAAGCATGTTGAATCCTTCAACTGTATCCCAAGTATTTGCATCCAACCTAGGAGGGATGAGAAAAACTCACTACAGCCTGATATACATAAAGTGACATTTCCTGCTTACTGTTGACAACAGACTGATAACTTTTGACAGTGCTATTCACTGGATGTCAGGAGGTTTTTCCCCTCAGAGTTCAAAGAGAATCACAGGCCTACATATTGTCCAAAGGGGATCTACAGGTTTGATAGCCAGGCACTCTCACACTAGGAAGACATTACAGATAGATTTGCAGGGCTCCTGAATTTAGGACGCAATGGAAGCAGGTTGGATACTGCTAGTAGCTCAGTATAGTTCATCCTAACAATAGTTTCTATTGCCAGTGTTGGCTTAGAAAAAGGCTTTTTGGGAATTGGTTTATAGGTATAGATATATGCATTAGAATGGTTTAAGATGGGAAGCAGGGGTTAATTGATTTCCAAAGAGCCTGAGTCTCATACAGAAAGTTTCTCATGGCCCTGGAAGCACACAGGCTCTCTAACACAAGGCTGGCAGACGGACACAGCCCACTGAGGGGGCATGCCACAAAAGGAGATCAGAGCCTGCAAGGCAGAGAGGTTGTCTAACACAACAAGGGCATACTTACTCCCATGGTTCCCAGACTGTATATCTCGTGTTATGGGTCAGCATGATAACAAGCTGAGAAGGCCCCAGAGCAGCAAGGGGGCCTGAGTCCTGGTTCTGGGGGAACAGACCAAATTAGGAAAAGGCCCAGAAAGACCAAATTAGTAGGTGTGCATGTGATGGGCTTGGAATGTGGAACGTGTTGACGACACAGTACGTGGACAGTGTGACCACAGAGAAACAACCAGCCAGAGAGCCCCGGATCAAGAGTCATCAGGAGGGAAGGAGACTACAAAAGCAGAGACTTGAGAGGAACAAAGGGTCCCTCTCTCTCTCTCCTGGTCACCCCGCCTCCCAGATCAAGGCTCTGGGTCCTAAATCCAGCCCCAAAGAACAGTTTTCTCTACCATCTCACCACTCCTCCATAAGCTGCTACTCACTTATGACAGCAAATCACATGTTCCTTACTCAGTGTGGCAAATTACTGCTGGCCACTCTAAACAATTGTGTATTATAAATAGGTGGGGGGTTGTTTCTTTTTTTTACAGCACTTAGTGATATGATGGCATTCTGACTTACTGACAAAACCAACACTGTGGTTTATTATAAATTTCATTAAGTGCATTTTCTAGTTTGTGCGGCCTCACCTGGAATGTTTTTATGCCAAGCCAGGGAACTTCCAAGTGCTATCTATGATTCAGGCATAAAGAAAAAAATCCAAAGACAGTAAGCGCATAAAGATCAAAACCATTTTATCCTTGCTTTTCAATATGGTTTCAGTCCAATTAACTCATTCTCCATCAAAGTTGGGTTAGCACAATTCTTTGGCCTGAAAGTCATTTACCAAGTAGAGTTTGCTTCAACGCTAGAACCCATGTATAGTGGACAAGAGGGGTAGAGGAAAGCTTTATAGGAGGCAGAAAGCATAAAGTAAATTTTAACCCTAGCATACAAGTTACATTAGCTTAAATTTAGATAAACATGCACCTGGCTTGTAGAGTCCAAAGGAGCAACATGAGTCTGACAACAGAAAAATGAGGACAGACAGGATAACTAATCAGAATGAAGCCCTTAAAAGTGGTTCTTAGCAGGGCTGTGCAAATTTTTCGGGTGCCGATTCGATTCAGAGGAGATTTGGCCCGATTCAGTGGCCGAATCTCCAAATCCAAAGCGAATCAGGGGACCAATTAAAAGGTCTAAATCAATTCAAAGCCTCCGAATTGATTCAGAAAAGATTCAGAGAGCTTTGGTGACTCAGGCTCCGAGCTGGTAAGTTAGGGGCCGGAGGAGGGGGGTTCGAGAAGGGGGAAGGGGACCATGGGGGACCCCTGCCAGGCGCCATCCCCTGCCTGCTCCCTCAACACCCCCATGGCTCACCCAAGCTAACCCCACTAACTGGGTGCTGCCCAGTGGAGGGGCAATCCCTGCTGCCCCATGCTGCATGGGGGGCTCTGTCATGAGCACCCTGACCCCCAACTCTCCCAGTCCCCCCATGGCTGCCCCACCTGCCCCAGCTCTGGCCCTTTAAAACACACAAAAAAACCCAAACAAACCCCACACTCACCAGCTCCTGCAGCAGCATTAGGGGCATCTAAGGGCTTGTGCAGAGCTCCCCACGTGGCATGGGGCAATGGGGGGAAGCAGGAATTGCCCCCCGCTGGGCAGGAACCCATGAGTCAGGACTTTTTTTTGTTTGTTCTTTTTTTTTTTTTTTTTTTAAAGAGCTAGAGCTGGGGCAGCCACAAGGGGGCTAGGGGATCGGGGGAGGGTTGGGGAGCTTATGACAGAGCCCCCCCATGCAGCGTAGGGCAGCAGCTGGTGAGTGAGGGCTTTTTTTTTTTTCCAAAGAGCCGGGAGCTGGGGCCAGATGGGGCTAGGAGACTGGACGGGGGATGGCTCCTGTGCGATTCAGAGACTCAGCCGATTCAGCAGCAGCCGAACCTCCGAATCAGATTTGGCCGAATCGATTCAGGATAGTGATTCAAATCACGGAATTGAATCACTGTGCCCTGCCTCCTCCCCAAACAAACAAAACGGCCGAATCTGGATCCGAAGTGAATGCTAGCCACTTCGCACAGGCCTAGTTCTTAAGATGTGGCAAATACATTTGAGGATTGGCTTTTGCTCCCCTCTTTTGGTTTGTGAGGAAGAGCTGGACAAGGTTTCATTTCTGACCCCTCCAATTGTTTAATTCTGAGCCAACCAGACATGGTTGCTCTCATCTGGATTAATTATTCATAATCCTTCCTCCAAACGATTCAAATTGATATTTGGTGATAACTGCCTCACAGTGAAGAGGTCAAGAAATACAATTCAGATTTGTATTTACCATCTTCTATGCACAGAATTAAAGAGAGAGAACAGGAAGATTTCTAACTTGAGGAAAAGATTTGGTATGAAAGCTGAAGGGAAAGGATTAAATCCAGAGGTATAGAGAGAGAGAAAAAAGAAAGCACGCAATACTAAAGGGAAGGATAGTAAACAGAGCCAGAGGGACTTAAGGAGGTAGCACAAATCCATGAACTTGGAAACCCTCATTCCATGGAAAGCAAATGGGCCACTGCCATTGGCATCCATATAGCCAGGATTTCACCCTTGGGTTGTAAACACTCCTGGTATATAGCGCTGAATAGGATTGAGAGAGACTGATTAGGAACCAGTAAAAGAACACGGGCCTGAATGATTGGTTCAAGATGTTATGATTAGATACAGGCTTAACACATTTAGCCTTGCATCCTGCCCCATCCAAAAGGCTCAGAGCAGCTTATAAACAACCCACAAATGAGAATCCCCGAACAAAGCCCAAGAACCCCAACACCCCTCCCTGCAACTATTCTGTCCGAACCACCACAGAAGCAAACCTTCCCGCCCATCCCATCCCATCTGAACTGCCATACTTCCAGATTGCAAAAGTACACATTTCCCATCCTCCTCTACTCCCCATCCCCACCAGTCTGCCTCAACACCAGGGGAGATTCCCCACCTTCCTCCAGCATCCCCTCCAAGCCCATTTGCCCTCTCCTACAGAAGGGCTGGGGCTATCACTCCCCTCCCAGCCCCAAAAAACACTTAACTCCTCCCCCACCCCAGAACACACGAGACAAATACCAAGAATCCTAACAAAAAAGTAGAATAAAAAAGAAACCTTCCATCTTTACCAAGTTACTAAATAGTATCGTGGAGATGCCCAGTAACTTTACTCTGGATGTTACTGCTTTGCCTTATCATTAACACAACCTAATGGCTTCATTGCTCCAATAGAGCATCTTGATCCTCCAAAATACCACACATCAAAAGGTTCTTACAGAAGTGCAGGGAGCCTGCTTCAACGCACTGGATTTTCAGTGCATCAGAGCAGTCTCGATTAATCGAGTCGGCTGGAGCACGAAAACTGACGTGCTCTGGAAGCCTTCCATGTCACGTGTAACAGCGTCCCCATACATCCCCACGCTGAAAAAAAAAAAATGGTGGCAGGGCGCTTTGAAAAAAACACAACACACATTCGATGAGCTTTAGTTCAAAGCGCCCCACTGCCATTTTTTTTTTAACATGGGGACACTGATACACAAGACTCATGGGCACTTTTAATTAGCAGCTCACTAATTAAAGCTCCTGGTGCTGCATCCCAGAGCACACGTAAAAGTGCCCTAAATTTCTAGCTTCCATTTTATTCCATGCTAGCATGATCTGGTATGACCTCTTGAGGTCCCTTCCAGAACTATTTTTTCTGTGAGCATAATTTTGGAGACAGAGCATAAAGAAATTAAAAGGGTGTAGCCCAGAAGTACATGGAGCCTGCCAGATGTTTTTGTTGCAAATCCTTCTACTTGCAGATCACAGCAAGATGAAATTTAGCAGGCTTCCCCTATTTTAACAAGTTTGAAGCCTTCTAACATCTTATATCACAGTACAGTAGTATTTCAAAGGAGACTACGTCCTTCAGACATCCTTGTATGCTGTGCTCAAGCAGAAGCATAACCCCCCTAAAAAATAAGAGGACAGATGACTCCAAGAGAGTCCTTACTTTGTGAATCCAGCCCAACAGTGTGAAGAAACTTTCTTAATCTGGGTTTAACTGGCTCAGGCCCCAGTTGCCCACCCCTCACCTCCCTACAGGAAGGGGGAAGAATCAAGGAGTGGAGCAACCGCTGCACCCAGCTCTCCACCAGCTCCATCCCTGGGTCTACTGGATTGGACCTCCACAAAGGACCTTATCACTTGTGTGTCAGTACTTGTTGCAGTAGCCATGAATTCAGAAGTCACAGATGTAATCCAAGAGGCTCTGAAGATATTTTGATGCGTTAAATGTATTGTGAATTAACATTTAGTCAGTATGAACTAACTCACAGTCGCTCAGAATGCCATGATTTTTTAAACTGGTGGCTACATTTTCGGCTTCACAATTAGGCCTTCTACTTAATATCGCATAGCTCACTCTTCAAATACTAAGAGTCAATTAAGAGTTAATTGAAAATTTAGCAAGTGCATGCTTCCCTTTGTGCCCAATCCAGAAAGGATGAGACTTTCATCATCTATTCCATCTCTATATAGTTCCAGTACTAAAGACAGGAAAATCCTTAGCATCATTTGAGATGATTGGCCCTGGATAAGCACAGTAGTAGATGATGCTACTAATAATTAGCCATTTATAAGTGGTTTTATTGGTGTTCCCTGGAAAGGATGTGATCTTTTATGTCTAACTATTTGTGTTGCAAAGACAGTCGTCTTCAAGGTATGAACCAAGGCCCAGGCTCTCGAAGTTATTTAGACATCTAACTCCCATTGATTTAATGGGAATAGTGAGCTGCTGATATTTGCATGAAGGATGCCTGTAGATGTAAAAAACACAACAACAAACAAACAAAAAAACCCACCCAGTGTTTTAATTTAAACTCGGCATATTCCTGCGCCAAGCCCTGCGCATGCCTGGAAAAGGCAGCATGTTACTTCAACTTGGCTCGCCCAATGCCTGTAAAGACTGCGTGCTTTAGCAGGTAAGGTTCTTCGGGTAGATGCGATATCTTCTATTAGACCGAGTAGCTGGAAAAATTGTTCTTACAAGCTTTTGGCTTTTTTGGTGCTTTTATCCAATAGCCAATTGAATCAGCTTTAGCTAAAAGCACCAAAAAGCCCCACTGAAGAGCACGATCTTTACAGACTGCAAAGCTGGGTTGCAGTAAGGCGGTGCTTCTTCTGGTAAAAGTGTGTTTTTTGTTTGTTTTTTTAACATCGACAAGCAGCTGAAGAGTTTCATCTCCAAAACCTAATAGAAGTAAATTAAATTGCCAGCAATAGCTATTTGACTGCTGATCAAAGCATGCAAGAGAGGAGAATGACAGTCGTATTATGTAGACCTGATGTTTGGCGCTGTCAGCAGGCTTTGCTTAGGCTCACACCAGGTTTAAATTGTTTACCTGTTTTCTGACCCCAGTATAAAAAAGGGAAGAGTGGAAGCAAAGCAGAAGGAACAGTAATGAAGCGGCTCGCAGCAGCTGCTGAACAAGTGACAACTTCGGGAACTTTCATTAAAGAAACTACCAACTACAGGCAGATAAGTCTATTGATGTCTGAATTAGAGGTTAAGGGGGAACTTCAGTGCCTGTGATGAAACTCGGCCTGCTCTCTGGATTCTGCTAAGCCATCCCTGGCAGGGAGAGAATTTTATCCCTGGCTCAGACTTCTGAAGAGTAAATCTTTTTGCATTCTGAATGCACCAGATGGTATATGCTTTACAAAACCATTCCCTTGGGATGATACCTCCAAACCCCACCATGCAAGGGCTTTATCCTTTTCTCCCTGCAAATTACTCTGTTCAAACACTGTTTAATACAGGACGGAAGCATATGTCTTTCCTTCGGCAATTGCTTTGTGTTATGCTATTAAGAAATGTGCCAGATCTGGCTTCCCCTTCAGTTCAGTATATTATACTTCCATTAGATTGATGTATACCTCAGACCAAATAGTTTTGCATGGCCTAGGCTGGGGTAATTGGATTACGTTTGTGTGAAACCCAAAATGCTACACATTTTCAGGAGTGATTTTCTTTTTCTTTAGCCATTAGAGTCCCAAGGAAATGAAGTACAAAAGCCTAAACTAATCTCACATTGAACAGGATTTTCATCATCAAGTTGCGCGGGGACGTTGATTTTGAATAATTAGTTGCGCAGCTAAAAGTCTCCCAAAACTCGTTGAAAAATTTACCCTTGTGGGAACTTCAAACAACAGAAGCAAGGAAATCTGCATTAACACCCACACTTGTGCTCAGACTCAGCCTCTGCTATGCCCCTTGCAGCATTTGTATTTGGTGAATTCACACAGCAAAGACTGCTGTAATAAATCTGTCTGGTGCATCAAAAAATACTTTGCAGTGACAGAGCATTTTGCAAGGGCGATGGGGACTGTTATTCCTCCTCCTCCGTTCACAAGAGGTGTAGTAACTTCCAGAGCTCACTCAACACAGGGGCAGAGCCATGATCAGAAAACCCAGGTCTGAATTCCAACCTTGTGCCCTA
>NW_005841899.1:666402-679704 GCF_000455745.1 Alligator sinensis | reverse complement strand
GACCACAGATTTCTTGGCTTGTCAGTTTATAGACTTGCCTACGATGACAAGTTTGACTGCTGTAACTCTGCTGTCACAGCGAAAGTGGCAACCCCCCCCCCAAGCATAGATGCAATGATGCTGGTATAAAAGCAGTGCTTCTGTGGGCATAGCTCAGCTAGGTCTGGAATAACCTATATCCAAACAAACCGGTTACAACCCATGACCCAAGAATGCCGCTGAACTTGTATAGCCACGCTGGAGTCTATTAATTATGGATCTTAAGTGACAGACTTCACACAGAGGTACGAGGATGCTTTCTGATGGCCCCTGTAGAAATATCATGCTTAGGACAGGAAATGTACATATGTAAGGCAGAGCGAGAGTCAAATTACCTTCGATCTGCTCTGTCTGATATAGACAATGACTCCGAAAGCAGAAGAGCGGCTGGTGCGTACATATTGTGCTGCATTTGTTTAGAACTGGGCTGCAATCATGGCCGAGAACAGCATAGACCAGGGGTGCTCAGCCCCAGATCCAGCCCACAGGGCTACCAAAGGGTCTGGAAATTTGATGGTAGAGAGGTGGCAGTGTTACTTGCTGCTCCCCTGCCGCCAAATTTCTAGAGCACTGCAGGCCAGATAACAAGGCTAACTATCCTGATCCGACCAGGTGGTGCAGCATCTGCCCCGTGGCCTTACCCCATACTATTCATCTGGCTCCAGGAGCCAAAAGGTCGGGAGCCACTGGTAGAGACAAAGCCGGCACGTAACCATAGGCTGCTAATCCCACGATTTTGTTCATAAAGCAAATGGATCCAAGTACCCCAGAAGTAACCTTCTAGGGACTCAACAAAGCAAAGTATTTAATAAATTGCTCTGAAACTTGGCCATAAGAAGGTACTGCAGCAGCGATTCACAACCAGGGTGCTGCTGCAGATCCTTGCATGGCCCCACCACACCCTTCCAATGTGTGCATACCTCAGCGCTAACATAATGCACAAGATCAACTCGGAGATTACGAATAGGACTCCATAGCGTCAAAAAAATTCTGGCTTGTGGTCTTTCCAAACTTTTTGCAACATAAAAACTGCTTTGTTCTTTTTTCTGCAGTCAAAAACCAAGCGAAAGCCAAGAGCTGGCATTTTCCAAGGGGTGCCTTGAGTCTAAAAAGGCTGAGAAACACTGCCCTATACAAAGGACAGAGCATTATATGCAAGTATGTTTGCAAGACGGTACAGTTTTTACTCAACTAGATAAAAAGGAACTATACCCATTACCTCCAATTCACAGAGAATGAGCATTTTTCAAAAGTGAATGGAGCTATGCTGTAAGGGCTGGCTGGAGACCAAGGCAATTTTAGGCAATTTCTTTGAATTGGGAGGTTTCTAACACCCATCAAACATCCATTTTGGATTGTGAAAGGATTATTGTTTCCAATGGGAGGAGAATTTCTCAATTAGAAATACTGCTTAGGAGATTCTTCCAAGACTACTTTGAGCCAGAGGGAATAACATTCCTTTACTGCCATGATGTGTTTTAACAGTTTCCTATTATCGCACTAACCGACTCATAACATACTACTAGTGTGTCTATTTTTATTAGTGTAATGCCAGTGAATTACATTTAGTGAAAATCATGAAGTCAAAACAAATCTGAACTGGGAGCAATTAAGTTGAAGTCTGGGCTTTTATCGTGTAAGCCTCGTAGCACAGAGAAGCACAGATCTACTTTCTGGTTCAGGAGGATTTTTATTTTTAGTAGCATTGAGGTTACTGCCACAGTACAGGTCAGATTTATGGGTCAAGAACTGGACAAATGGACCCAAAGTCTAGCCCTCAGGGAAAAAGCTTTATTTTTAAAGCACATAAAAGTTAAATTCAAACTGAATTAAGAAAACTTCTTGCATTAGATATTCATCACCTTGGATTAGAGATGCACCTCCTCTTTCACCTCTAAATCCCTAAAAATTACAAAACTGGTTTAAGACTGCAGCCAGCACAAAAAGATACCTCTAATCTTAACATATGCCATTTAAGGGATACAGTCACTGGAAAAGTGGTTTAAATAGAAAGCAAGAAGCGAAGGCAACTAGGATAGGAGTAGCTAAGGAGCTGGGGTTTGGGCTTCTGAAGTTAGAAAAACAAACCTGAAATGGTTAAATCTAAGGTCAGATTTTCAGAGCAAGAAGGCTGGGAGTTGCACTCCCATGAACAGCTACAGACAACAGTGTGCAACAGCATAAGCACTCCACTAATCACAAGACTGGCCACCAGCGTGTGCAAGATCCAACATTCCCATGTAGCTAATTCACATTCAGCGTGGACACAAAGTCACGTACGCCGCTTTGAAAGCTGGGCCCAGCATCACTACAATGGAAAACAAGTCAGGTGGCTTGTAGCTTGCAGAGAAGACACTGGGTATCCAGAGAAGCACCTGGGCTGCTCCATCTCGCACTTGCCAAAGCGCACACATGTACAGGACGGCCACCCTCCGCGATGCCAGTCAGCTTGTGCAGACTCACTGACCACAAATTGTACCTCCTGATTTAATAAGCTCCACTTGCCACCTGTGTTCCCTCTGCGTCTTGATGCTTTCCCACTTCCACATCTTGTGCTGGCACTGCAAAATCTGGTGTGCATCAATTAGAGAGAGCATTTGTTTCCTCCTCCCCAGCTCCCTTGACTGTGCCAAGATTTGTTACCCTCGTGTCAATCCCCATCGGTTTGCCTCCGGGCATTTTGTAGTCTTCAAGATCGAAAACTTATTTTTTCTGTTTGCCTGTTTGACGCTCCAGGATTACAGAATGAACTGCCGCTGCCCGATACCGTGGCAGAGCGTGTGTCAGGAGAAAATTACGGTGCATTAGCAACAGTCAGTCAGGACTGGAATATTCACAGTACAACCTGAACTACCCAAGAACAAGGTCGTGTCCTCAATTCTTCCCTTCCTCACAAAAAGGTTTTTGCTAATTACACTGCAGATTCCCTCGACTATTGAATACCTCAAGATTATCCATTACTCCAACAACAATCTGCACCGCATGGACAAATGCATACAGTGGCTTTTAAGGGCTGCTTGTATGTGGAGAAATGTGGTGTTTAAATCCAAGCTGGTTAACCTTTTCACTGCAGACACTTTTTTTTTTATACTACATTTGCAAATTAGAGAGGTATTTAAACAAGGATTGGCTCCTTCACAAAGGCTGTCAATGAAGCAGCAGGGAAAAGTATGAAATCAAAGCTGCATTTGAAGCATCACCTCTGTTTCAGCAACTGCCAGTCCTCAATTGATTTTTCTGCAGGATTAAGCAGAAGACTGGATACTATGTAAAGGCTGGATTCCAATATTGTTACCACCTATAATATCCAACTCTGGCTCACAAATCAGGAAAGCTATTTTGGGAGTGAGCTATAAAATGTAGCTGAAGTAAAGGCGTCAAAATTTGGCGAGCTCTAAAACAGACTAAAGGAAGGGAAGTCCCATAAAGTGTCAACACTTAAGGATGGCAAACAGAACGACACAGATTATAGGCCTTCAGTCTAACATTGATCCCAGACAAGATAATGGAAGGACTGACATAGGAATAATAAGAATTCAAGGCAGGTAGAATAATTAATGCCTACCAACATGGATTTATGGAAAATAGATCCTGTCAAAACAAATCTTGATATCCTTTTTTGATGATACTGCCAGCTTGGTTGATGAAAGTAGTGTTGATATAATATACTAAGACTTCTGTGAAGCATTTGTAGCACATGGTGGGGTTTTGTTTGTTTTTTTATTAAAAAGCTAGGATCATGCCAATCCACGTGCCACATGGTAAAGAGACAGCCGATGGGTCTTAAGATACAACTAGCAGGAGGGACGCATAAAGTTCTTGGCCCTATGCTATTTATCATTGTTAATCAATTGCCACTGGTGCAGTTTATGAACGATACAAAGATGAGTTGACTTGTAAATAAAGAAAACAGACTGGTATGGATCACTTGGCAAGTTGGGTACAAGCAAAACAACGCATGTTTTAATATGACTATATAGACTTCTGTAAGCCAAGGGTATAGGTTATGCTTACAGGATGAGACCCCCAGCAAGAAATGTGGTGGTCTTAGTGGACAGCCAGCTGAATACCAACTCTTAGGCAGCTGCTTTGACAAAAAGTTAATGCCATCCTTGGATGCATGAATAAGGGAATCTCAAGTAGAAGCAAGGTGGTTGTGGTATCTTTATTTGACAGCAATACGACCACTGCATCTCCTAGAACTGGACAGAGACTTTCCATTATTCATGCAAGATGTCGATGAGCTAAACAGAATTCAGAGAGTCATGAGTTCAACTAAACAGGTATACCCAAATCTTACAAATTCAGGCTAAAATTAGACTAATCCAACAAAAGGGCAGCTACTGGGGCAATTCAGCAAGGCTTCTGGTCTATTTTCAATAACTATTTTTATATATTGAAATGAAATGGGTTTTCCAGGAGGGGAAAAAGGATGTGTTCTAGCACAGTTTATTTGGGGAAAGTCCTGTGGCCCATGGCAATTTGGCTAGGGCTTCTTTACAAATTTAGCAGGTTTCATTATGATAATCTAGGACAGTTACTTCCATCTAGGGCTTGATCTTCCAAGTTCAAACTGAAGCAGGTCACCTAATTCCATCCTAAACTTTTTTCCAATTAAGAAGTCCATGTAGTGGAAAAAAAACAAACACATTTTTCAAATGTTCCTGGGTTTGAAGAAAAATGGAAGATGTTTTAATTTTGAAAGCACATTTGGAGGGGGGAAAAAACAACTCCATACCGTTTCCTCTCTCATTTTTGCCTTTTCCAAATCAAATGTCAGGAGCAAAAGAAAAAGAGAAAGAGAGAGACGAAGAATTTTGGTTTTTGTGAAAAATATTAAGGAAAAGGACAAAAACACTTAAGCATTTCTCAAACTAGTTCTAGAGGCAAACAACTCTCACTTGGAAGTGGAACCAGAGAAGTGCCTATTACACCCAATTTGCATAGATTTTATTTCCAAATAAGGCCCTTCCAAACTGACTGGACAAGATACTTGAAAATGTGCACTAGGGAATAATCTTGCATTGGAAGTGATACATGACCTAATGGGTTTCTTCCATGCCTTATTAGCAAAGGGAATATGGAAAGTGACTAGCCCAGTAAATTACTTTTTTGGTGTAAATGCTACAATTTCCAAGTTTGCTCCAAAATGAAGGAACCTGTTAAATTAACATGTCCTACTTACAATGGAGCAATAAAGTTAACTCAGACCTAATGTACTAAAGAGATTCAACTTGATAGTTATCATTAAGAATATTTCCCATGAGCAACACTGCAACATTACAGTAGATGTATCGTTATTTTTAATGCATTTACCTATAGACCTCTATTACAACAAGCACATAAATCTGCTCATCTATGCTACGGTATAAGTATTTGACAGCTCCTACAAATTCAACTATTAAAACCTATTCTAAACACAAATCAAATAAAATACTTTACAGCAATTTTGTGGTGTAAATCTTGAAATGTGTTGTTTTAATGGCTTTGGTACTGCTGCTTCAAAATATTTATTCCGAGGGAAAGATTTCTGAACAAGCTCTCTGCATATTGGCAGCTGGAGGCTGTTTTTTCCCCTTCTATATCTGCCTCTAAGTTTTTGTCCCCCCATCATCTGCTTTTAATTCTAAACCCTCAAGTTTCCCAATTTTTATTGCCTCAAAATGCTGGGGCGGGGAATTACTTCTTTGAGCTGCTAATCATACAGAAGTAGGCTTTGTCATTAATAGCAAACCTGCAAATTCCAAAAGGTGGAGGGGAATCAAGCTTGTTAAAATCAACTCATCAAAACTATGGCACTGAAACAGGGAAAAAACCCCCACAAAAATAAAGCCAAGTTTTCAGGTAGGGGGCTGCTGACACCAAGCAGCCCAGATGGGCTTGTTTAACACTTCTCAGGTAAAGGAGGCAGAGGCAATTTATTTGCAAAGCTCCCCAAAATCTGCTTTTGGAGAATCCTGGCCTGGTTGTAAGTTTGATGAGTATGTTTAATCACTCGGTAATGTGGTTTTAGTTAAAAAAGGACTAGCAATTCTGTAAACTTCCCGTCTCCCCAAACCATATCATATTTGGCTGAATCCTAGCAAATAAATACATGAAAGCTACTCTATAAAAGGGAGGCAGGAATCTAAATAGATCATGAAGGGCAACCGCATCCAAGTTTGCCCAAGCCACTTCCCCCTACCCCCAATTTGGGCCAACATCAGGTGCTAGTTTGCAGCTCATCCGCCTCCGTAACAAGTCATGTTCAAGAGGTTTAGGATGCTGCCAGCCCCTGCTGAAACTAGGCGGCTTAAAATTCTCATTAGTTCAATCTGCAAAGCAAAGCAGGGGACGACACGCTCTGTTGTTTAATCAGGCTGTTCAAGTGCCGCCTGCTGATGGATTTGGTGCTGGTGTCCAAGATGGTTGTCCTGTTCGTTTGAAGAATACAAGGATGAGGAAGCCACAAAGACTTGTTGCAAGTGGGAGGCAAGGGTGTATGATAACCTCCATGAACATGAGACAAGCAAGCATGCCAGGCTTAGAGGATTAAGTGGATTATGAAAAAGCACAACTACAGATGTCCTAAAATGGCAGAACGATGGGGGCGCGTTCGCAACCGTCTCCGGATTGAGCTTGGTTAGACAAAGCAGGGTCTTAAGGGCATTGAAAGACAATGAAACAACTGCTCAGAAAATCTAATCTTCTACCTGCACCCTCAGGCAAACACCCAGGTAGGACACGGCACACTAAAGACACCAAAAATACTGACCTCCCCCAGCCATGGAACGAAATCACAGCCCAAACCCTGAAGTCTGGAACTGGATTGAGTCCCACAACGCAGTGCACCCATCTCAAGTTTTAAACTGGCTTTCCCAAAGCAAAAATTAGGTTGGAAACTTTAGGATTCACTAGCTGAAAGCCTGATGCAATTCATCTCTCTCCCTTTTTAAAACAAACGTCATTTCACTTCCTTACTCTCACGATCTCTTTCTCTACTGCAAGGGCCGAAAACCCATCTTGATATCGGTGACTCAGAAAAGCCGGCGAAATTGTATCCCATTATCAGCATCAGCTATTGGTCTTTGACAGTGTCCAACAGGTTTTCTTGCCTGCGTGTGCAGCAGGCATTCAAATGATGCTTACATGACTCAGATGGAGAATTATTCTTGTGGACTGAACTGTGTCTGAATTAAGTTGTCCAGGTTTCACTGCTCTCTCTCCATCTCCTTCTTCCACAAAATTCTTTCCCCCAGGAAATTGCAGATTTATTGCAAATTATAAACCTGCATCCTACACATCACTGGACACCTGCCACCCTAAATGCATGAAGTGTGGGCATTGATGCAACAGAAAAGTGTCTTAATGCTCAGGGCTACAAACAAACAAACCGCTAGAGACTCTGCCCCTCTTCTGCCAAGCCACAAACAAATGAAACAAACACAAAAAGACACCACGGGGAAGTTATGTTCAATCCATTTGGAGGTACAGCTACACACGAACGACAAAGACACTAATCAAAGCAGACCATTAAGACTTGCACACATCTTTTCTCAAGATAAAACAATTTTCCACATTTAAGGGAAGCTGTGGGAAAGGCAGGAGCATGGAAAAGCAGCACAGCCCCTCCACCAGAAGAGCTGAAAATAAAGAGGGATTCAAAACACAGAAAAGGGAGCAGAGGTATTTAAGCATGTCAAGGGGAAAATGAAAACAGGCTGCTTTTCAAAGTCTCACTCCTACGCAATTTGGGTTAGAGAGCTTGCTGTAGCTCAGTAAAGCCTTCGTCTAGTTTGTTTTGCAAGTCAACAAAGGTGCGTTTCCCTCTGAGCAGCTACTGACACATTTAAAATTAATCCCCTTCACTTTCCAAATATTAATGTGTGGCTGGTAATTCAATTCTGCAAGCAACATTTCACAGACACCGAGGAGCATGAACACCCCGCCAACTGACTGTAGTTCATTTTCATCCCAGTAATCTGTGCTGAAGATCTCAAAAAATTCAACTCCCAGAGGAGCACCTGCTAGGAAACAAAGATAACACTAAGCTTCCAAAGGAAAAAAAAAATATATAAACTAAAACATGGCGTGTGGTTCTCAAAAGTCATTAGCTTACTTTCCATCCGTAAATAAGGGCATTTCTAACACAGTCACGAAATAATTTTAATATATTTGGTATTTAATGTGCCAGAACCGAGGAGAGATCAATTGGCTCATCTGGAAAACTGTGATACTTCCTTGCCATCTTTTTTGCTTGTCCTGTTTAATTTAGAAAGTAGTCCTCAGGACCGGGATGATCTTCTACTATGGGTCTCTCTATGCGAATACAACAACAGTCCTGAGCCCTGCTGTAATATAAATAGTTACAAGATACAGAAGTGAAATTGCTTTGAATGCACGACCCTGTGCTCAAGGCATTCAATCTAAAATGGTCCGTTCTAGACAGAGGCCTTCACTAGAGGCTGACAATCCTGAGTTGTATCCATCTGCTGCTAGGGTTGGGGTTTTTTTCCCCTTTCAGTTTATTAATGCAACTAGAACTACGGCTTACTTGCGAATTTGCTCAGTACTTTCAGAACATAGTTATAATACATCTTTTTTTTTTTTTTTTTACAGCTGGCCTGTTACTCTGTAGTTCACCAGATGCAGACCTTTTTGCCTGGCCTGCAATAATTTTACGCTTAAGTTAAATCGTCTCAGAGAGGAAACTTTCAAAAAGAAGCTTGATTTTCCCCTAGCCTGTTTAAGTGGCATATGTTCTTCCATCAGTGCACAAATAAACTCTCATTAATGTTTGCAAGTTTATGTATGTGCTCCAGTGGGAAGACAGACTTAATATTGAATCTCCCTAGTCTGCCTGAAATCATGTTGATAGTTTCATTTATTTTGGCTAGAGATGCATATCAGCAAGTTATTAATCCTTAAATATGTTTTTTCATATTGAATTGGTACTTAATGTAAAACTGTCTTATTAAGTCTAAATTAATAATGTGTTTAAGGATATTAGAGCTGCTGAAACATCTGATTCAGTGTGTAGTTTTATGTGGCCTGGAAAGTCAGTAGCAGGTAAAGGGAATTAAACATCCCAAGTATAAAATACCAACACTACAATGGCACCTTAACTCATTCAGACCTATGAAGTACACTGGAGTCGAATTAAAAGGGATGCCTGTGTAAAACCTGAATCTAAACACCCCAATGCCTTAAAATCAGCAAGAGGAGGAATAAAATATGGAAACCATCTGAAGTGCCTAAGAAGTTAGTTCAGACCAGTGTTTCCCAAATTTGTGATACCTGGAGCACACTTTTCTGGATGAAAGATGGCAGCACGCTTCACTCCTACGCCTGAAAAAGGATACAAGGAGCAGCCACAGGTGCTCCTCGAGTATCTGGAGCAAGTGCCAGGTGCTAGACAGGGGAAGAGAGCATTTACCTCCTCACAGAGGGATCTCACAGTGCATTTCCATCACTCTCAAGGCACACCCTTTGGAAATCAGACTGGTTCAGAACAATGCCTATTAAATGTCTTTGCACAGATTTGCATCATTTAATTAACTCAGCATGACAGTAGCAATATAAATTAGAAAGACAACTGAGAGGAGAGATGAGATGTTACACGGACCAGAAGAGAAGCTTAGGTCTATGGTTTTCAGCTGTCAGTACATCTCTGGGGAAGACAACACATAACTCTACTCTAGGGAATTGCAGTTAATAGCATCCTAAATGTTCCAACAGCATCAAACTTGGGGTCCAAAATCTTTTCCCATTTCATTATCTGGCTAGGATAGAGGAAGGAGAGGAGGGAGAACTGGATTTGAACCTCAAGAAGTATAAACCAAATATCTACATTGCAAACTGAAGATGCTATTGAAGCACAAGTATGCTGCCTTGAATCTACCAAACATGGGTAACAGTAATGAAATGTGGAAACATGAGCTAACAATCAGAGGATGTACTCTGGCTAGATTAAAGACTAATACAGGTACGTTACCTACCCATGACACCTTCATTTTGTTGCAAGTCACAGTCTTACTCCCAGCAAGACGCACCCCGATCCACATGTAGTTTTATTGAAGCCAATTTAGTCCCAAAGAAGAATCATAATAAAAGGTAAATAGGTTAATCCATTTTAGATCATAATGGAAAAGCTATTCTGTTGCAGTAAGCAGTATTACTTTTTAATTATTCTGAATATCAAGCTATTTATGTCATCCCCAAACTATGATACATTATTTTACTCGTAACCAATTCAGCTTGTTTCCTTGTTAGACAAGACAGAGGGACTCGTTTGTTGAATTTCTATAATGGTGTCCATTTTTTTTCTTCCCTGCTTATACACTAAAAGTTACTAATTGCAAAAAAAAAAAAAAAAAAAAAATCTGACAGCCAAAACCAAAGCCCCAATGTGATTTCAAGGATACACATAAAACAAAACAAAAATCAAACACAAGCACACATTCAGAGCAATAAATAAATTCCATGTTCTTGGGATGGGAAGTGAACAATTACTCTGCTTCTTTAAATAAGTTGTGGTACCTAATGTTAATCAGCTTTAGTAACCTAAAAAAAAGTGCAAGTGAATGTTCATTCATTTATATTCATTCACTAGGGAGCTTTTCTATTTTAAGGAGCTATCATGAGATTATTGTTTCAACTCCGCTTGTGGAACATCAGTCCTCAGATCAAAAGCATTGACTTTCACTTTAAAGCACAGAGTTTTTCCTGGCTGTTAATTTTCATCAAAAGCATGGAACAAAAGTTATTAGAACTTTGATATATTAATAATGGGAAAGCCAAGCAGAAAATAGTTACTAAAGAACACAGTCGCAGGTCGGGCAGACTGGATTGTTCAGGGTTATGTAAAGAGATATGAAGCTTGTCACCTCTAGGTCACTGTTTTCAATTCGTTCCGACCTGGACTGGGTTGAAAGTCGTTAGTGTTTGATGGCTAGTCAATGTGCTGTTTGAAGTGGACTGACAGACTAATTCCAGTTCCTAGTGTGCATTGTAATAAGTCCTTCCCTGCAGTTTTACGAATGAAGGACTGGTACCTCTAGAGAATAAAGTTGCCATTCCTAAAGCTAGTGGTTGAGGACCAGATTTGAAGTACCTTTGCTGAACCTACAAGAATCCATCCACACGAAGACATGATGGTCTCCAGCAGAGATAAATAAAATGGTACTTTCCAGACAAAATCTGACCTGCCATCTCCTGCTGTGTGTGAAGATGCTCAGTTCCTAGAACAGGACTTTGATCACTACACACTGAGCGCTCACTCCACAACGGGGATAGGCGATTCTTTTGGCTGGAGAGCCGCTTAACGAGTTCTGGTGAACTGTCGAGGGCCACAAGGGTAGCCCCATACCTTGGTCATCACCTTAGGATCTGAAGTCCCACCCCTAACTTTTGCCACCTGAAGTCCCTCCCCTTGCCCCAAAAGTACTCCTTGGGGGAGTTGCCATGTTGGAACCAGAAAAAAAACCTCTCAACAACAGATTTTATACTAAAAATCAAATGTCTACTATAACATATTTTAATTTTATTTCAAAGAATATTTTTGTCCTGACTGGTGTTTGCATAGTGCCTATAGAGGGAATTGCTCAAAATACAGTCTTACACTTGTATATTTTGTTGGGGGGGCATGCGTGGGGTGTGGTTGGCGAGTGGGTGCTGTGGGTATGGTGGGTGGGGTGTGTGTGGGGGTAAATGGGTGGGATCCTCAGAGTCCCTGGAGTTACATGTGATGGCAGCAAGTTGAGCCAGCCCTGCCCGGCCCCATAGCGAGCAACTCCCACCCTCCCAGCTGTTCCTGGCTGCATGTAATGGCAGCATGCGGAGCCAGCCCAGCCCCATGGCGCGCAGCTCCCATGCTCCTGCAGCATGCAGCACCAGCCCAACCTAGCTCCATACTACATGGCTCCCCATGCTCCTGGCCCCTTTCCCCACAATGGGAGCCCCTGGCCCAGAGGGACTCTTACTTGAATTTCCACTCTTGCAAGGAGGGAGGGCTGGGAAACGGCCACAGGGTCTCTAGGCAAAAGCCTTTGCCAAGCAGGGCTGGGGTGCGCGAATCCGGGCTGGTGAGGGGGGTGGTTTCTTACCAGCTGGAGCCTGCTGCATGGAGGCACCGGCTTGCAGAGGGGCATCCCAGGGTCAAGGTCTATGATAATTCTTCCAGTTTATGAAGGGGCCCCGCGATCTGGATGGAAAGGCACGGTGGGCTGTATTTTGCCCACCCCTGCTCTAGAAGGATAGTAACGGAGTGGTTCACAGTGCTCTACAAGAGCCGTTCCTGATGACCAGCCACTACAATGAAAAGAATATCATCTACTGCTCCTTCCCTGAAGGATGATGGTTTTTGACACCCAAGAAAGCAGGAGGAAGACAAAGAACAAGGAACAACGACAAGGACTTTTCTGAACTGTTACCAAGGGGAATAATGCTTGAGGTTGTGCTTCCTTCCTCAAGACAATGAAGGGCAAAACCCAACTGAGCTCCCTGCACAGAGCACCAGGACAGCTGCTCTTCAGGTGGCCTTCCCAAGCGAGTCTACAGGTGCGATCCAATAACACTACTGCCCTGCCTTCCAAGGCACTACCTGGCCCAAAAAGCCCCATAGCCAGCAGAGCCATGATGCACTCATACTTCCCTCTGTAGCTAGTTCTGAGACTTTCCATCCATCTTTGCAATTTCCAGGCTTCAGGAAGCAAACGGTCCCAAGCACTTGAAAAAAGGGCAAGACAGGATTTTACTTGAAGTGAATACATTGTCTTCCGAAACTGGTTCACTGACGACAATCAAGAGCCATTTTGCTGAAGACAGAAGCAGGTTAGTGTGGCAGATGAATGATATAAAAGGTGGCACAGGACAGCTGCCCGATAGCCAGAACACTTGTAGGAAGTGTGTTAAATATAAAAGAAAGGCATACCTTAATTTGGGATGGAAGATAGTTGGAAAAACTCCCCTCTATTCTGGGGGAGCCAACCTGGATACCGAGTAGCCTGGGGCTTTTGGTGAAACTTCTTTTGAAATGTTTCAAGCAAAGTTGTTACTTTTTGTTTTTTGTGGTAGAAGCTGGAAAGAGGTAAAGCGAGGGAGCAGGTTAAAGACACCGTCACCAGGAAATGTTTTGTATTCTAAGTTAAAGGGAAGCAGAAAATAGGTGTCGCACATCATTTCTAGGAAAATAAATACATTCTTTTAAAAGATCAGATGAGCTCTCCATTAGAATTGAACAGAGTGTTCTGGTTTTGATGAGAGCTCTGGGAAGTGTTTCTGAGA
>NW_005841899.1:648690-666371 GCF_000455745.1 Alligator sinensis | reverse complement strand
GCAGGAATGACTAAAGGGTCAAGCTATCAACTTCAACTAACATATGAGAAATCTGAAGTGAAAACTGGTATTTTGAAGAAACAAAATTCTGATGCAAAGGAAGTAAGTTGGAAAGAAAGAGAGACAGACAGAGAGAGAGAAAAAAAATCTGATCAAAAGCAGGCAGAATTCACTTGAGCGCTATAACTATTAGGAGTCCAAGACACAGATCAGGCCATGGTAGGCACTATATAAATAAGATCTCTACACAACAGAGTCAGCTCAGTTGATGACTCCTCACTGGTCCCCCACTCCCCAGTTTTAAGATCTAATCCCAGCCACCAACAGGTTTTCCCCCACCAACAACCAGCCTTATGCCAGGGGAGGACTCGAGAGGCAGAGCTTTTCCAAGCTCCACCCTGTCCCCACACTAGGAGTGCAAAGTCATCGAGACTGAAGGGCTAGTGGAAGTTAGCCGTAGCAATTTTCTGCTAATAGCTTGATGATGGGGTATGGTCCTCTAACACCCAGGGGCACACAGATGTGTGGCCAAGCTTGAAAGTCTGGCCCAGGTTTCCCCAATGCCCGCTTCCACAAAGCATTATTCTGACAACCGCTGAAGGAGAAAAGGACTTTAACTTATTTACCTTGGAGAGAGTTCAAGAACACGCATAAATTACAGCATTCACCCCCATGTAGTAACAATTTTAGTGTCACTCTGTCTATTCAACACATGGGAGCACAAGATGCAAATTGTTCCTGGGGCAGCGGATTTATTGCACATCAACTGCTCACGTGCATGGTCTTACCTCATAATAAGCTAACCCTCAGTAGCTTGCCTCTATTTCATTGTGAGCTGAAGTCCTCCAAATGAACTTACATACACTGCAAGGTAAAAAAATCAGGCACATAAGCAGTTACTGCAGGGCAGCTGATGCATTGCAAGTTCTCCATCCACTTACTTTTCACTATAATTAGTTCATCTTCCAACCCCAAAGGATCAAGCTTCTACGGTTTACAAGCCCCCTACCTTGCCCAGGTTTTTAAGCAGGTTAAGCAGAAAGCATTAGCTTTCTTCTCGGCTAATTTGTCATACAAACAAGGGTTAAACTTTAGATTTCCCAAAAGAAGTTAACCCGAAAGGTGTCGGCAGCATTCATTCTGAAGAGAAGAAAAAAAAAAAACAAATCAATTCAGGTTCCCTCGGGTGGGATTTTGCCGCTTGATTAAAGAAAGAAATGAATCTTTAAGTATGCTTACAGTAAAGGTATTTGCCACCTGCATGAGAAACTGGGAATGGCTGAATCCCGAGTTAATGAAATCAAGTCTTCGGTGGCTCTTAGAGGAATTCATCTCTTTGAATTATGCAAATATCAAATATACCATCACTATATAAGACTTCAAAATGAGAAAACTCTGCATACATCTAGGGAGGCCCAAACACGATCCTCACTGCCGAAGCCTAATGTGGTTTGATTGAAGGCTAACACGAGGTTATGATTTGGTTCTACAGCACTTTGTTCACACTGAGACAGTCAATCTAGAGGACATCACCTGCCTGTCAGCAAATAAACATCCAGTCATTTTAAACTTCACTTCCATTTGATAAGGTTAAACCAATTCTCTCCTAGAGAGAAGAACTCATAACAGAGCCTTTTAAGTCCTAGTCACCAGGCACAAGAGGACTCTCAACTTGAATAGGTCATGGATTAGTATATCCAAGGCAAAGACTTGGCTAGGCCACCTGGGAAGAAGAAAATAAATGAGGGCTTCAGCATGGTGCTGTCTTTGCTATGGGATGGAAACAAATCCAGCAGAGCCTACCAAGAGCAAACAGGGATCTCTGCTTCAGAAACAGCATATCCTTGGTGTTTTGTTGAATATGTCTAGCCTTCCTAGGCCACGACACTACTGAAAAAAAAAAAATGCATGGAGTGGAGCATTCATGCACAAGCATTTCCATTAAATCACTGGCATCTGCTCCCAAATTGGTTTCTTATTCCAATTTCTAAAAATGTGAACGTGGCAGGCCATTGTCACAGGAGTCTGCTACACCCCAACCGTGACTTCTAGAGCGCCGAAGCAGGTCAGACACGTAGTGGCCATTTCACCTCCATAACACTACAGAATCTGATTCTACCATTAAAAAAAAAAAAGTCCTCAGATTCTAGTAACATAGGGCTAGAAGGGACCACTCAAGTCTATTTAAAAGCTGCATCAGATCCAAAATAATATTCAAAAACACAACTTTCCCATGAAAAGTACAAAACCGTTTTGATGGAAGGGCAGAAGAACTGGTGACGTTTGCTAGACAACTGTGCTTACTCATTGACTTCTATTGATCTTTCACCAGTTTCATTTTTTGTTGGCACAAGGAAAGCCACAGTTCATTTAGCTTATCAGTTGTTTGCTTTTTTTATTTTTTAATTGCTTGAATTGCTCCATACACCATTGCTAAGCTGGCACTATGTGGTTTGGTCTGTCACAACCCAAAGGTGTGATTTTTGTTGTGTGCGCTTTGGCACCACTGAATTATGTTCCCGCTAAATTACAGCTGCTTTGCACGGTGGAGTTTTCTGCTGCAGAGGAGAGCCCCGGTGTAAAAGAATTCCCGCCAATTTGTAGCTTTCTTTGCAGTGTGCATTTCTTTGTTGCAGCACAGAAATGCTCGTTGCAAAGAGTTCCCGCCATTTGTATTCTAATTCGAGCCCCATTATTGGTTTGCGTGAAATTATTCCCACGTGGCGGCTAGCGATTGGCTTGCTAGCCGTATAAAAGGCTTGAGTGGTTTCCGCCCAAGTTGGAGGACTCCACGAACACCAGGAGGAGGAGACTTCATGCTGTGTGAAGATCTCCAAGTGCTGCGGAGCCTATCGCACCCAGTGCATTTCAAGCAGGCAACAGAGGTCTGATCAGCCTCTAGCCTCTCCCCGTCGCCGTTCGCAATCCTCGACGTATCCCTCTCCCTGCGCGCAAAAGGATCCACGGAGCCTCGACAACTCCGTGGGAGTGATCCGAGTGTTGTCTGAGTCCTCAAACGAGGATTTAAGCGGAGCTGTGCCTGGGAAACTGTCCAGCCTACACCGCGACCATCTTCGGTGTAAGTAAACAATCTTGAATCAACCATTACGCGTCCGTGCCTAATTCCAGCGTGTCGCCTGTTCTCTCCGACCCAGCGTGCCCGGGCTGCTGGCCACAGCCCGCGCAGCACAAAAAAGGGCCCAGACCGCTCCCCGCCCGTACATGATCATCTTTTAGAAGTTTAACATTTTCATTGCTTAGAAACTATTTTTCAATGTCATCTGCCTGTGAATACATACATACACTCTTACAGTTTAAAGATTTTCAAAACATTTTAGTAATTTTTTGGTTCTATTCTACAAACAATTTTTTCCCTTAAATTCTCACACAATTGGCTTCTCACATTCATAACTCCAAATTTTTAGCATCTCGATTCTTTGTGCCTCCTGAGATCTTTTAAAGAGCGGTCATTTTTCAACAGTGAAGAACTGAGAATTTTTTGAAAGTCCGGGCTATTAAAGGGGTGTTTCAGTTGGGCATTCAAGAACTGATGCACTAAAAATAAAAATAATATTTTTTGCTCTCTTGCAAAATAGTCAACAACTTTTTTTTAAATCCAACTTATTCTTTAAAAAAATAAATTACAGTTGGTGGGGTAGGAGAATGGAATAAAATGATTAGCAAAAATTGAAAAATTACCTTGGGTTTGTTTCCTATTTTTTAGTTTGATCCAAATTCTCAGTTTCAACATCCTCCCAGAAAATGTTGAAAACAATCATTCAAATTTTGATAGGAAAGCTGGTTTTAATTAAGGGAGGAAAAAAAAAAAAAAAACCTTGCCAATTCTCACTTTAAAAAAACTTTTACTTTCTGTATCCATCCACAGAGCTTGTGCTGCCTTCCAAGATCTTTGGCTGAGCCACACTTCAGAGTTTGAACAACACCGAATACTAACAGCAGGGGAGTTACACCCATTAATCCCACTGATTAAATTGAAAAGACAGTCTACTACGAGCATGCAACATGCGAGACATTTGTTTACCTACACTGGACAATACCAAGGAAAAATACTAGGAAGGCTCATATTGCATTAGCTTTTTATATAGATATCTATGTGAGATTAAATGTTTCCTAGATTTTAAGGCTTTTCACATACTTGAGAGCTGAAAATAAGCAGAATCCAGTATAATTTTCCCCTGTTGTATAGCAAGCAGTTTACCAACTGTTACAGACGCTGTTACTTTAAATTGGTCTCTCAAGTTATGAAGAGTTTTAGATTTGGCATAATTAAACCATTTCCAGCCCTACCCACACACACACACACACACACACACACACACACACTGGGGATTGCAAAGCGGTACCTGGGAAACAAGAAGGGTAGATTAGAGACCAAGAAAGACTAGGGGCCATCAAGTGGTTATTACCGTCTCCATTAAAACTGTAGTGTAATTGCCTTCTGCAGTAGGGTCCTTAAAAATTGTTTCAAACAAGAAACTGATAGTTTTAAAAACAATTTAACCCCCCAAATACTGTAGGCAGAGAACCATGTATTCCTAATTTACATGCTGGGCATTTTAAAGATGTTGCAAGATGGGAAAGATTTGGTGACAGTTTCTCTTACATGCAGGTTTCATATACATCTACAGTATACTTTTGCCTCTGTACCCACACCCCTAAAAAAAAGTGAAAAATTTCCGAGAGCACTATCTTTCTCCTTTCATTTCCTCTGCCCCAAGGTTATCACGAAGAAAAAAAGACATCATTCCCTTCAGATGATACATAGGAGGATACCCAATGCAAGAATACATTCAAGTGAAGACACCCATCAGCTGCCTAGCAAAGGGAAACAACACTAGTATCTGCTCTGCTCCATCCAAGGCCTGGCAAGAAGGCACTTGAGACCCTGCTCCTCTGTCTACCCAGAGCCCCTCCAAATCCCAGGAGCATTAAGCGATTTGCTATACCCTCTCCATCACGCTAGGAAAAAGTAGCACCTGTCATTTAACATCATCTGGTTCTCACTTTCAACTGTGAGGGTAGCATGCCTGCTGTTATCTATCAATATGCCCTTTAATAGAAAGAAGGAGAGCAAGATCACCTAGCATCCTTCACTGATGTATCCTTCCCCCCCTTGTTGGCATGGGTAGACAGTAATTAGAGCAAAGGAGTCTTGTCTGACAGTCAGATTTCTAGCTCACCCGCCTTGTTCGACATACGCCTCTGCAGAATCCAAACTGCCAGAACCTCCTAAAAGAAAAAAGTTCCCTCCAGACTGTATCCCCAGAGCCAGCCCTTTCCTCAAAAGATGGTCTGGACAGGGACCTAGGAAGACACCACCGCCTTCCCCCTACCCCCAGACAAGTTTCATCCAACCAAAGACTACTAGGGAGGGTCAAACTGGACAGAGAAGGGTGAATAAAATAAAACAGAGGCTGCCTCCAGTAAAATAAGGGTGTGCACATGTTCATCATCAAGCCAGACCTCTCAATTCTGGAATCTTGCCCTCCTCCTTTCAGCAGTACATCATTGTCTCCAGCACTAATTTCCCCCTTTGGCACCGTATCATTGCTATTACCCTCTGAGCCTGATGCCAAGTCAAATGCAGATTGCTCACAGATCTCCCCCAGTTTCAAGACAGAGGGCTCATTTGTGGCAAGTTCACAGATGATTTATTGAAGTCCTCACCTGTGAAAATTAAATGCATTATCTATTCCCCTATTGTTTCATACTTCCATTATGCTACATTTCGCAAAATTAAATCTTTTGTTTTCCTAGCTGACATTAAGACCATTATCTTTAAACAATGATTGCTAGTCTGTGAATTTTAGTGGAAGAGCGCTTTAATATCTAAGAATGTATTAGTAATTTGGAGCTTTCAATTTGATCCAGTATAGCTCCTTGACTTCCTAAAGGCATAGTTTATATTAGAAACTGAGAATCCAGTGCAGTGCAATGAGACAGTTAAACATTATTTTCTTCTTCTTCCAAGGCAGGCATTACCATCTCTCCTGAACAGGCAGTCACAGTTTTACTGGGTGGCAAGTACACATGAAGAACAATCAGGAGACGTGTCGGGGGGAACCCCCCCCACAAAAAAAAAACCCAACCAGTAACTGCTTCTTTGCAGTGATGGATCTGTTTCAACTGTATTTGTGCCACAGCCAGCTCGTTACAGGCTAAACCAACCACAGATTTTTCTCTGGAGTAACCTAAGCATGTTTATACCACTAGCCCTTGTCCACACAGTTGCTAAGCAGAGAAGGGATGGTTTTCTGAGCCTTTGCATCAGATACAAGAGTAACATATCGCCAAGATTAAATCACTATTACTCTAAACCAGTCTGCTGATCTCTCACTCCCATGAATAACTATTTACAAAGGCAGGAGCAACAGAATGAGAAAAATCGCCAAATCCCCCTTTCTCCAATGTCATTTTAGCACTGGTCCCCCATTTCATACCATCCCACCCCATTCTCAGTCACTCCCTCCCTTTAACAAACCCATTCATTTTGCCCCTTTGAATTGTTAAGCTTGCTGGGGCCTTTCAAACTCAAATGCACATTACCAGGTACCAGAAACCCCGTGTTGGTAGGACACAAGCATACCAGGTGCAATCATTATCTACGCAGAAGATCTACTGCACACAGGAGAAAAATGAAAGTTATCCTAAAACTAAGGAATACACAGCAGCATGACAAAACAACTTGCAGGTGGCCCCGCATGCATCAAGACACATATCAGAGAAGATAAGTTTCTGAACATCTCGGCAATCATCTCTCCGTCACGTTCACTTGGCTGAGAGATGAACAGGAGAGAATAGATTCCCTCCTGGTGTTTTCCCGGCATACTTGATTTTACCCTTGCTCAAGTTTTATTAGACAGTTTCTGCACAGACACTCAGCCATCCTCCCCACTCTAATCTCCAGCCAAAACCTCGGGAAGAGATACACCCATAAAAGATGCCTTTGAAAAAATCTCATTCTCGGTTTCAGCATGCAGTGGTAAGACAACCACTTCATTTTTCCCCTCAGCAAAGCATTAAGAAACAGTTTATCCCCATTCGGATATTACTGCAGCAACTCTTGTCTTGGTTTCCCATAAATGCAATATTCTTATGTCCATATTTGTGCAACATAATTACTACATCTAACAGCCCAACAAAGAGGCTCCCGAGAAAAGAACTGGTCTTCCCTGCTAGTTAATGATGTGCCCAGCCCTGTTGTGCTGGACATGCCGTTGTTTTCAAGAGACTTGATTTTTTTTAAGACTTTGATCACGCATGGCTAGCAAGCCTACCGAGGGCAATATAGAAATACTGTTATTTCCTGCCAGCCAGATTCAAATCTAGAAAGTTGTATTTTATCTGAAGGAAAAAAAAAAAAAAAATACATAGTTTAGTTTTACTTGGAGAATTCAATCGCTTGCTCTTATTGTGTGTCAACCAAAATTGACAATACAGAATGGATGCTTCACAAAAACAGTTTCCTCACTAAAAGTAGCTGCTTTTTAGTACAGGACAAGTCACAAGACCTTTGCCAAAACCTTTTCCCCAAAAGTTTTACACTATAACCTTAAAAACACTTGAACTGCATTTCAGTAGAGGGTGATAGAGCTATCTCTGGGGTAAAGTCCAACCGTTGTTTGACAGCACATGGCACCAGAAATATTGACTTACAGAACTGAAGGACAGCCTTACCCAGCCAAACATACAGCAAAGCGTGCCATTACCCAGATTTGGTAACCTGGGCAGCAACGAACATTTGTGGAACAAATTACAGCAAGTTTAGCAGCCAGACTTAAGCAAGATCTTTGGCTTTGCGGGTCTCGCGTAAGAGGCAGCATTTTATGCAATGCCGAGGTGCAGGCTCAGTAGCTCAAAGTGGGTGGCACTAACTGAATCAAAGCAGTTTCTGTATTATATCAGACCCCTGCTAAGTGTATAGGCTATGACTATATCACAGCACAAGGCAGCATCAGTACATAGTTTTCTGATTAAATTTTAATCCATACATGCAATTTCTTTTCAAAGAAGGCCTTTCCAGAAAATATATGGGCACGGACATTATAACATGAAAACACTCAGCCTACAACATATGCACCTTCGGGCACATCTCCAGTGGACTCTATGGAGAAACGCGGTTGAGTGGAATGATTAAAGAAATGAACCACAAGGAGTCACTGGAACCGAGTTTAAAGTACAAGGGCTGCAGTTGTAGTCTTCTGGAAACTAATCAATCAAGTTGTTCTTTCAATTTTTGTTCTGTCCCCAAGCTGTACCTTTTTCTGTAAGGAAAGAAAGAGACACAATTTCCAGCCTATGAAGAAACATCTAATTTTCCTGTAACAGAAGTCCTACCATTGTCAGGTTTTACAGTGCCCAAGTCATCTAGAGATGACAACCACATATTTTTAGCAGAGTAGTTGAAGTAATCTGTCCTCCTGAAAATCCATTTGCCAAGTGCCTTACAAAATATATTTCCTTAGTGATCTTTTGAAAGGCTATTTCGACACACAATACTTTTATTTTGAGCTACACATTAATCTGCCAACACTAGATTGTTCACGGGGAAAAAAAATTTAAGTTCTACTTTAGGTTTCAGAGTTTTCTTGTTTTGTTTTAAATCCCTAGTTTAAAAAAAAAAACCCAGTAACTCCAAGAATGGGTCACTCTAGTTATGTTTTGCTTTAATAGATTGCTCAGATTCACCTACATGCTTGTTCAAACTGGCTTTTTTAGAATATGGAGAACGAAAGATTGCTAAGCCGATGAATAGCTCACAGGGCAGCCGTATTTTCCATAATCATTCCAACTAGCTATTTATATGCCATCCCTCATTGTAACATATAGGTAGATATATATCTAGAGAGAGATATCTATCTATCCATCTCTAGATAGATAGATAGATAGATAGATAGATAGATATCTATGTAGATTATAGAGAGAGATATCTCTCTCTAGATATATATCTATAGATAGATAGATAGATAGATAGATAGATAAGTGATGTTTTATTTCAATCATGGAAAATGATTACACATAGAATACCCTAGAATATCAGTGTGCCTTGTTGATTAGCAGGGAGAGAGAGAGAGAGTTATCTATATAGCCTTGTGTTTCTCCCAGACCAGCAGAGCCGGTTCTGTTTCTATACCTCTATCTACATATTAGTGGTGTTTCATTTCATTCACGGAAAAATGCAGGTGTTGGGTTACTTTTCTAAATCTGAAAACTGGGGATTTTTTGATTTTTTTTTTTTTAAATCAGAGAAAACCAGGATCCCTGCTAATCAACAAGGCACACTAATATTCTGGGGTAGTCTACATATTGGTCCAGTGTTCTTAGCATTCAACTAGATCAACACTGAAAAATAGTACATGGCAACTCTTTGAAGAGAGAGACCGTACAAAGCATTAGGCACATCCACAAAGCCTGAAGGACACGGACCGTCAGAGCACACGTGACATCTACCTTGCGAAAGGGAGGCCGTGGTCTGCCACACCTGGAGGGGCAGTACCGTGGAACTGGCATGAGAATCGCTCTGTGCCTCCAGGCATGGCAGAACCGGCTCTGCTGGTCTGAGAGAAAGGCAAGGCCAGAGAGTGCCCAGTTATGCAGATACCATAGCAGCCAAAAAAGCAAGCTGCAGCCCTAATCTAATGAAATGGCTGAGAGCAGCAGCTGCTCAGAGGCTACAGGAGTCCTTTACACCTCCCAGCAGGATACGCGGCTTTCTTAGCAGCTGTTCCACTGGAGGCAAGAGGCTAGGACGGCCATAGATCACGTCCAAGACAAAGGAAGATTTGAGGTCCAGAGCAGTCCCTGCAGTGCCAGCCTGCACCCACCCCACTCCCAGCACTACAACTCCTCTGGCAGACGGCAGACAGGCCAGAGCTGAGCAAAGCGCACCCTCTCCTTCAGCAAACAGGCAAGAGGCTGGGGGGGAAAACCTGTGCTGCTCCTGTCTATGCAGAGGCTGAAATCTCCCGCTTTAATGCAAACCCTGTCCATCCAGCATCTGCCTGAGAACATAAGGGTGCCCAGCTTCTGCTGCTATAGGTAAAATACACAAGAGTTTAAATACCGAACAAAGTGCGATCCATACGTGGCTATGGAGATGCAATATTTATCTAGATTTTATTACACTTTGCTGGTCATAATGCCTACTGTGCAGAGTAGCTCTTCGACAGAGACATGCTTTCTATTGATGTTTATATACATACAAAGCTGATGTTTTTATAGCCATCAGACCATAGCCATGAGACCCAAGACAAAACCCCCATATAAACACCAGAACCAGATTCAATTGGCTTCACTCCCAGGAGAGTCTTAAAAGAAGCAGGATCTGGTCTTAAATGATTAACACATGAAAAATGACACTGGAGATGACAGCAACACATTTTTTTTTTGCAACCCCCTCCCCACCATCCAAAGTGCAACAAGCCTGATGTAAGCCTTGTAGCACAGTACTTACATCCAGTGTAACTTCTAGGTATCCACGTCGTAGCCATATTAGTCCAGAGGAAAAAGCAATCAGGACTCGTAGTAGAGATGATAGCTTTTGTTAGACCAACAAGATTTTTGCAAAAAAAAAAAATTCTTTAATTGCAATCTTTTGGGCACAAACACCCTTCATCAGGCATAAGAGTGTAAAAGTTCTCCTCGGTATAGCTTTTACAATCTTTTCCCCAATGCCTGGCAAAAATGTTGTTGGTCTAATAGAAGACATCATCTCTACTTTGAGTCCTGAGTACATCTTCTAAGCACACAGCAATCATAACAGAAAGCTGTATGAAAGAAATAGCACTGTGCTACATTCAATGGCTTTATTTAAAAAATAAAATAAATAAATAAATAAATAAAAATAAATCAATTCTTTGATACACTGAAGCAACACTACCATAAATCCACCACCATTGGTGGCCAGCCATCAGAAGGATTCCCCAGGCCTAGTACAAGGCACAGAAGTGTTATTGTGGCCTCTCTACCAATCACTCCTTCTTGCCAGCATAGGCAAGGACCTGGAAAAAAAAGTGGCCAGACAGCACCATTCCCAGCAGTTAAATAACATATTCCTCAGACACACTTTAGGATTGAAAAGGCATATTGTACTGTCAGACTAGAAGTCTACAATTACACCAGATACTATGATCCAATATTGCTCTCTGTCACCATTAAGTAAGAAGAATTCAGGCCTGGGCAACTTTTAGCTGTACCTACTTTTGTCCTCTTCCCCATCTCTCAAGCCTAAACTACACCCGAGCCCATCTCTATCTTGATTCTTATCTGCAAATTACATTCTGAAGCAATAGTCAATATTTTTTCTTTATCTACATTCCCAATTTGTTTTCATTATTCCCAAACACGGTGCTATAATACGACACTAAAAAAGCATCAGTTCTTCCTTCTGTCTTTCTATTTGGGTTCTTCTCATCTTTGGTAGATTTATGAATTCAATTTCTCTTTTATAGAAGTTATCGCTTTTAACAACTAGAAGAGAAATATGCTACATTGTTTTTATTGCTGTTAGATGCTCAAAGACATCTTGCTATATGCTGTCATTTACATTTCACATTAAAATGGGAAATATATTGGAAATGAGCAAAGATTTGTTTTAATTTGACCCATTTGTTAAACAAACAACCCCCACCCCCACCCCCCAAAAAAAAAACAACCACCCAGAGCTGCTAAATCAGTCTATTTAAATTCAGCGATTTGTAAACAATTTGTATGTTCATTTCTTCAGGGTTAAAACTATCCTGCAGCAGAATTCTTATGAAACCCACAAATTAAATTGCATTGTATTATTCACATGGACACAGGCCATGATTTCTTCCTCTTCAGTTTATTCATTTATTTCCTAACCCAAGTTAATTAGTAAGACTCATATTAAGAGCCATTTGAAGTATATTATAGAAATTATTTCAGGGAAGTCATGGAAATGTCTTATGGCTCCAGGAAGCTGAGGGTTCACAGAAGCCGTCAGTTATCAGTGGTAAATTCCCATAAGATAAAGGGCAAGCCAAGTGCTTTAATTTAGCTTTTGAACACCCTGCCTGTGAGCAGCCTCATCCTGACCTACTTCAAATTAGATGTGCACTAAGTAGGAAGCATAATTAAAGGGAAGAAGAAAAACCAGAGTAATTTAGCTTCACCTCTACGCCTATGTGGCTGTATTTGGGTCTTTAACTGGAATCAAATGTGGCTTGAGACGGCACGCGAGGGGGAAAACTATCTACAGGTACCGAAAAGACCCTTGCACACTGAAGTATAGAAAAACCAGGCCTTCTAACTGCCTTGCTCTCATAACCAGCTCACATTAGTCATCAGCACCTTCCACCCCAGAAGTTAGCTTCAGTTCCTTGGAGCAGCCTCTAGAATCGTTTAACATCACTTTAATGCCAGAGGACCCCAAACTTATCTGCGTTATTAAGACACAACGCTGGAGGAAGGAGAGGATTTTTTGAGCAGCACGTGTTAGACAAGGAGCAACGTTGCAGAACAAGGAGAGTGGCTTGAAGCCTCCTATCTCACATGTTAAGTCTACAAAGAACCTGGAGGGCGTGTGTGGGCCCACCTTGTCCCAGACCTTTAACCTGAACACAGAGATGCTGTTGCAGGAGCAAGTTAAGCCTCTGCACGTCCCACAGATTTCATCTCAGGATATACAAGGACCCAAACAGACATGAGTTGCTTTTACCAGTGCTAGTGATCCTTGCTCTCCCCCTCCCCTGCCTTCCCCTCCAACCCTATTCTAAATCAGCAAACTTCTGGCAGGGCCTTCATGAACCAGAGAAGACAAGAAGGGTATGCCTAGCTAGGAAAGTGCAGGCCAGCATTAATCCATGCAAGAATTATTTAAATTAAGGGCCTGCTTGTATTGTATCAGTTCCCTCTCCAGGGTTTCAAACTGAGCTTCAGAAAGCTGCATAAAATCCTAGCTCTTCTGTGCATTTCACACATTCAACGGTTCTATTATTATTATTTTTTTTTGGCAGCTTGTATTGTATTAAGCAATCCAGCAAAACAAGAAATTGCTGTAATTCAACCAGGACATGATTAAGAGTACCTCCAAGAGCCTCAACAAGATGCAGAGGCAACATGGATCACAGACGGAAAAGATTCTGAGTTGGTGAAATGACAACTTGATTAGTTTTGGTCTGACAAATGTGGTGAGACAGATAAGAATCAAACATAATTTCAAGGTTATGGGCCTTCAAAGGAGACCAAAGGAAAAAAAAAATATCAAGGAGGGCAATAGCAATCTGAGAGACCAATCCCACCCTCCCAGCGGTTTTGCTAACACTCAGATGCAGGACAGGAGCAGTTGACAAAAGTGGCACAGCATACTAGCCTTGCTAGGTGCTGTTCTGAATTAGAGCAGTGTGCATCCACCTGGAACACAGATTTAGCTCAAACTGGTCATTTTGCCTGCGTCCCAGATCAGATACAGATACTAAAGCATTCTAGGGGGAACAAAGTCCACCAGAAACAAATTGTAACCATGTTTCCCATCATATAAGTTAGCCAAAGCTCCACGTTAGCACACCTAGATTTTTTTTTTTCCCCAGTCTCAACCTAGTTCTACGTAACCCCTTGGGCAGCTCAGACAGGCACGGGAGGCCTCTACCGCACGGATGCTCCTCTGTGCCCTATGTTCTTACTGCCTCTGCAGTTTCTACCCATCCCCAAAACATACAATGCGTTCTTACCCAGGAAGAGGATGATCTGTCTCCTGGAATTCTTGCTCTCGGCACTCTCGTTTGTCCTTAGGTGCTGATTTTGATGCCCTGATCCTCCTCTTACTGCAATGGTGCCCTGCTTACGTACCATCAGGGCTTTCATCATGCTGCGGCACATGACAGCCACAGATGCCAGCACCAAAACATACACAATGAAGGCGCTGAAGATGCTGGACTGAAAGACAGTCCACTTGGAAGAGAGGTTGGTACATATGGTCATATTACTCCTCCACTCAGGCATGTGGTGCCTGCCAGTCGGCCGGGTGCAGGCGGTCACACCTTGGTGGCCCTGGATAATTTCCAAGGGGTATTCTGTGCCCATGGCGAAAAGCAGAGGCAGGGCCACCAAGATGGAGGTAACCCAGACAAAGGTGATGAGCAGCTTCACCTTGCGGGGCCTGGAGCCGGCTTTGAACTTGAAAGGGTGGCAGATGGCAGTGTACCTCTCAAAGCTGAGAGTGGCCACGTGCAGCACGGTGGCATAGCTGCAGGTTTCAAAAAGAAAGCAGTACAGCTTGCAGGCCACGTTGCCATTCGGGGTGGAGAAGGGGCTCCAGATGGTGCTGTAAAACTCCATGGGCATTCCCAGCAGGATGACCAGGAGGTCAGAGCAGGCCAGGCTCACCATGTGGTCCGTCACTTCTTTCTGCAGGTAGCCTTTCTGCTGCAGGATCCTGGTGGTCTTGATGGTGATGCTGTTCCCCATGATTCCCGCCACAAAGATGACGACATAGACGACAGCCAGCACGATCTTAATCCACAGAGCCACCTCAAACTCTTGCACGTGGCTGTGATCGATCACATCAGAACAGTCTGACTGGCCGCTCTGCCCAGCCATGAGCAGCCCCCTCCAAGGAAAGAACAAGAAACTCCTATTTCCTTGAAGCAGCAGCAAATGGATCTTCCCCAACCCCTCCCTCTTCCCCTACACCAGCCAGTGCACTCAGGCTGCAGTGGTTACAAGCCACACCTGAATCAGAGCTGATTTGCTAGCTACAGAGGCTGTGTCAATAAACCAGCAGAGAAGGCGAGAGAGCAGCAGGGTTGTTCTCAGCATTTACCTCCTCCAAACTCAGAGACAGCTTCTGTTCATTGTCCGCTCTCTCTCAACTTGGATCTTCCTCCAGCACCCTGGGTCACCCCCTGTGCCTCTTTCAGTCCTGCTACCATCTGCTCCATGCAGGATACAACTTGCCTTTTGCTACAGAAAAATGTGGGTGTCTGCAGCTCCAGCCTCTCTGTTAAACATTAACTGTGCAAGGAAGTGGTCACTGGGGAGCAGCCAGGTGACTTGAAAGGCATCTGCCATTCAAGCCCAGGTGAGCCCGCCCTATTCCCTGAAACTAGAGCTCTGCCCCACAAGGTCTTTCCTTGAAACTACCAGCCAGGGCACAAACAAAGGTGGGGCTGGTAGACACTGGAGAGAGAGGATTGATTCATTCAGCAGCTGAACTCTGATTAGGTTGTGGTTTGACTAACATCCTTTGTGTTTTATGTATCCTTTGATCAGTCCTTGCCATGGGAACAAATACACTGACTGCAGTGGAGCTGTGCCAGTTTACACGAGCTGAGAACCCCAGCAATTACTGTTGTTTCATCTTTATACCAAAAAAAAAGAAAAATTGAATTTAGAAAGGCCCACAGGTGATAAACTGATCATGCTTCTCTAAAGTAGCCATTTGGAAAGTAAGGGATGGCCTAATAAGTTTAAAGTCAGTCAAACACTTGAGTTTAAACAGGTTAATAATATCCCTTTAAATTTCCATCTTTTCACACTAGATAACAAAAATAATGCAGATAGTAATCCTAATCGTGTTCATACTTCCTAATAATCATGGCTAGCAGAGGATTGCCCTCTCCCCTGTTTCACTGCAGGGAATTGAATTGAATACATGCTTTAGCTTTAGTTTCAAACTATGACACTTGTGCTAACCCCTGGAAACACGTAATTAGGAGGTGTGTGGCTGGATTAGGAGTACTTGAAATTACAATGCAAAGTGGCAGGGTAGCTTTTGCAGTCATAATCATGTTAGACCCTGGTATGGTGAGCTGTCCCAGTATGAAATCTAAAGAACTGGTTTCAGGAAGTAATTTTTATTAAGTAGACAAGTTCAGGTCACTTCTTATCTAGAGATAAAAGAAGAGCATTAGAAAGCTGTTATTAAGCAGTCTCCTCACACTCAGTGGTTATCACTACACCTAGGCAGCCCAAGTGACTACTGAACAAAGGATGCCCAAACATGGATAATCAGCACCTGTTCCAGTAGATTATTTATGCAGTCCCTTTTCAGAGAAACCACCTCAGACCTTGTGCAACTTCAAGCCTGGTAGCTTCAGTCATCTTTCTTTCTGTTTGATAATTCAAATTTGTTCTGCTTAGACAAGCTTTCTATTATTACCCAAATTCTTTCACTTAATTTTACTTTATAAAAGTGTGAACAAAGATTACATATGCATGACTGAATTGTGGAAATGAAGCTAATTAAAATTTGCTGCTTACCATCAAAGGGGAAAAAAAGAGAGAGAGAAGACCCAATAGGATTAGATCTCCTCCTTTCTCCACACCAATTATAAAATGCATAACGCAATTTTGCAATTTTCAATATTATCTTTAGAATATATATAAAGTTTATTAACTCTCTAATAAAGAGATTTGGTCCCACAAAGGGAATAAAAGTAGAAACAGGATAGCTCTGTATTTGTGCACTTAGACCATAAAAAGGATGTTACATGGGCACTGCCATATTAGATCAAATGAATGGGCCATCTAGGCCAGTATCCCATCCCCTGCATCAGAAGCTTCAGAGGAAAGTATAAAAATCCCTATCATGGCCAATTATACAACGATCTATCCCCAGGGAGCCATTTCTTCCTAACCACATGTGGCTAATGATAGTCTACAGCCAGAAGGTTGATAGCTCATATATCTTATCCTAGTTAATGTTACTACAGCAGATCATAATCTTATCAGTCCTATAAGTGTCTAATCTGTGGGGGAATCCCACTAAGTTCTTCACCCTTTGAACACCTTGTGGCAGTGAGCGCCACAGGTTAGTTTTGTGTGGCCTTACAAATTTTATCATTTTTTTTCGGCCAATTTCTGTGGATAATCCCGTATTATTACATGAGAAGAAATGATTTTTTAAAGCATCCTTCTGATCTTGTCTGTGTTGTTTACTGTGTTTTGTTATCCAGAGTTCTTGGCCTTTGTGCCGGGCAGAAGTCTGTGTATAAAAAACAGAGATAACAGAGTTTCTTTCCACTCTAAGCTAAGATGGGAACTTGCAGTCAATGATTTATCAGGCAGTGGATAAAGACATTGTAGGAAGCTGCTGTTACCAAATCTGCCCATTACTTTGGGGTGTGCTCATTTATTAGGGATAGTTTCTAGGGTCTTGGTGATTGTCAATGTGCTGCTTGTGTTACTATACGGAGCTGTATTTCTCCCTTCTGCAAGCCCTCACCCCCAGTGGAGCTATCTTGCAGGACTCAATCTCAATGGGACTGGGTTCCTCCAGTCACCAAATCAGTCATACACACAAACACACACAAATTAACGTGACACGCCTGACCTGGCCGGGCTGATCAGCATGGACAGGCTGACACCCTCATATGCCAAGAATCAGTTCATAAGAGCAACAATAAACTGCAGTCAGACACAAGCACACAGGTGAACAGAATCCCTCTGAATCCGGCTGGGTGTCCAGCTGACACCCTCATGGGCCAGCATTCAGTTCATAAGGGCACGTCTGAGTCAAACTGGGACAATCAGCCTGTACAAGCTGATCCCCTTATGTGTTTCAAACTCAGCACGCCCCAATCTTTGGTCTCTTGATGAGCAGACCCCACAATAATTTGGGCTTCACAGGGATCTTTAGCATAGGTAAAAGAAGCGTTGCTGCAGAGCACGGGAGGAAAGAGAAGCAGCGAAGGAAAAAA
>NW_005841899.1:643990-648521 GCF_000455745.1 Alligator sinensis | reverse complement strand
TCCTTCTTTCCTCCTGCTTCTTCTTCTTTTTTTTGCAGCACACACACTTACAGATTTTTATACCCTCAGTTCAGCTGCTCCGTAGCACCCTCAGTAGTGTAAATCATTGTCTTTTCTATTGACAAGGGGTTATCTGGTTTGGACCATCTCAGGAAACTGATTGATAATCAGGAAACACTTAAGATTAGGGAGTAACCCAAATACTTGGGAGCCAGCTTGAAATTCCTATGGGTGGCAGATATACTGATGGGATATCTCATGGTTTCTTCAGGAACAATAGATAGCTTGCAGCATCAGGATTTTGGATTTTTACTTGTTGTGCACAAGCCTCAGCTTAGCATGACTTTTCCAGATCTTACTATAGTCTTTTAACAGACTTAAAGCAATTATTGGGGTGCTCATAACCTTTTGTGGAGAGGACTCCCACCAGTCGTCTCGGGAAAGATATGACAACACCTGGGATTAGGGCTCCAGCAGGCTGGATGCTGTGATGAACCCTTAACCATTGTTCAAATGTTGCCCATACCCCCTCTGACTCGGTCTCTTGCCTCAGCATTCCCTAACCCGGCAACCGAGTTTTAGTCAATCAAGTTTAAATAGGCCTCCCATAGTGGGACCGGGGAATGTACGGCCCGAGATGCCTATTAAACTTAGAGCTGTGTGTGTGTGTCTGGGGGGGAAAAGTCCTTAGTAAATCCAGATTAGAACTGGTCTGATAAATGCTGAGGTGGGTGTGTGTGAACATGGATTGATTAACATTGGAAGCACAGATTCCCCATCATGCAGCGCGCTCCTGCTTCTCTGGTCCCAGAATTCACTGCAGTCTCTGCTTCAGGCTTTCTGTTTTCCATCTCTCATGTAAATGAGACCTAGGGCAGTTGATTCACTCTTGTCACCCTTATCTGGTGAGGGTCTTAGGTGCGTCTCTCACTGCATCTTAATCAGTTTCATTTAGGTAGAGGAGGGGAGGGAGGGGGGGTGAGTCCTTTGTGAGTCAGACAGACTGCATCCTGTGCCCCGGTTGCCCAAGAACACAGAGCTGAGACGTAACACTGCTAAAACTGGGGATTACAGGCATACAAGGTAGATGCAGTTCTGAGAATTCACTCTGTTTTCCCCATTAACTAACCAGTTCCAATCAACTCCTGCATCAATATATTTTTTGTTGCGGATGATCACACAATAATAGAAAAGTAGGCTGGAGGGGACCTTCAGAAGTCATTTAATCCAACCCTCTACCTGAGGCAAATCATCCCTGTCCAAACCATTCCTATCCAGCCCATGGAAATCCATTGTCTTAGCAAAACTACAGTCAACCCAACACAAGGCGTAATACCCTAACCTGCCACAAGTTAAGCAAGGGAACCGTAGTGAACAATGTCCTGCTGCTGCAAGGTTATTAAAAATACACTCAAGATCCCAGGGAGAGGGCTACACCTCCTGCCACAGAAGAAGGAAAAACTCCCACAGTCCACACCAATGTGACATGGGGTAAAATTCCTTCCTGACCCCAAATATGGCAGAGGGGCAAGATCCTCTGACCAGGAACATCCGGCTTTCAGTCCCAGCAGGAGCATTGGCACACCTCACTCAAAATCTCCAGCCTTGGATGCAGCCAACATCCAATGTCTCTGGGGAAGGCTTTAAAAAAAAAAGCCCTGACACATGTAGCAGCAGGAGAAAAAAATCCCTTCCAGTGCCATGCAGCAACCGGCAAAGCCCAGAATATGGGAAATACCCTTAGGAGAACAGAGAGATACCTACATCTAGATCCGTGTTGCTCAATCTTTTAAGTAGCAAGTACCCCCTAACTTCTGAAAATTTTAATAAGTACCCCATCGCTCAATTTTCCAGGGGATTTTATATCTACAGACTAATGTGTGCCATATGTTGGAAGAAGGGCTGTGTATATAAGGCCATGATATGACAGATGTCTGATCTGATGTAGGTAGGGTTGCCACCTTTTACACCAGAGGTGCACAACTCAAGTATGTACCTGGGCTAGAGGTGATGTTGGCCAAAGCTAGGAGTGCTGAACTCAGTGCTACGCAAAACGTGGCACACCAAATTATTACTGGGGAACTCCATTTTTTAAATTGAACCAAATATTTGCCATAGGCTTGAGAGGAAAAGAGGATGAGAGAAAGAAGAGAGTGTTGGGGTACCCACATACCCTCTGCCCGTGTCTCGTGTACCCCCAGGCGTACACGTACCACAGGTTGAGAAACTATGATCTAGATCATATCTGACCAGTGGCTGTCCAACCTCTTGAACACCTTCAGTGATGGAGAGTCCACAGGTTCCCCAGGCAGTCTATTCCACTGCCTGACTGCTCTAACAGTGAAGACATTTTTCCTGATACCCAATCTAAACCTACTTTGCTGCAATTTCAAGCCATTGATTTATGTCCTACTCTCTGCAGCAAGACAGAAAAGGTGTTTTCCCTCTTCCTTATGGCAGGGGGAAGCCAGGAAAAGCTGCTGTGACTTCAGTCCCCACCCCCTTCTCAGCCAGCCAGAGCCTGGCTAGGGAGGAGAGGGGTGGGGCCAGCCCTGCCCTCAGGCTCAGACAGCCGAGTCCAGCTCAGCCCAGGGCTGAAAAGCATGCTGGGATGCTGGGGGACTCTGATTTAACTTAAACCAGGAAGAGGTCTGGGACAGAAGTTCCGTAAACCAATTTGACTGAAATCAGTTAAGTCTGATACTACATTCAAGAGGTTTATCTTAAATCAGTTTTGGCCATTTTGAAGCTGGTTTATGTGCACTGAACCTATGTGCTGTTACAGATTTAAACCAGTTTCTGATCACTTAAGCCAGTTTGTGTGTAATTTCTGTCCCTAGCCTATTTGACTTGCTTTCCAAGCCCCTTATCATTTTTATAGCCTGCCTCCAGACTCTCTTCAACTTTTCCATGTCCTTTTTAAAATGTGGAGCCCAAAACTGCACACAGTACTCCAGAGGAGGCCTAACCAGTGCTGAGTCGAGAGGTACCATCACTTCCTGTGTCTTGCACGTATTGCTTCTGTTGATGCATCCCAAAAATGCATTTGCCTTTTGTGCAGCTGCATCACACGGCAGACTCATATTGAATCTGTGACCTACCAAGACTCCGAGATCCTGGTCAGTAGTGCTGCCATCCTGTCAGGTGTCACCCATTTTGTATTTGTACTTTTGATTACTCTTCTGAAGGTTTAAATTGCCATCTTTTCATACTACATAGCAGGGTTGAACTTCATTCTTTTCATCCTCCAGCCTAGCTTTCCAGTCTGTCATGATTCTTCTGAATTGTACTCCTGTCCTCTAACATGTTTGCAATCCTTCTCAAGTTTGTATCATATGCAAACTTGCTCAAGGAGCTTTCTACATGAGCATTCAGATCATTGATAAGCCCATCAAACAGCACTCAGTCGAGGACAGACCCTTGTGGGACCCCTCTCAAAACCTCCTGCCATTCTTACATGCATCCATTTATATTTACCCTTTGCTTGTGGCTATTAAGCAAGTTGTCTATCCACCTTATAGTATTTTTCTACCAACCCACATTTCCCCAATTTGTTCATGGGAAAGTCACGTGGGACCTTGTCAAAAGCTTTGTTGAAGTCCAGATACACTATATCCATGGCATTCCCTTTATCCAGCCAAGTAGTTACTTTGTCAAGTTGATGAAGGCCATACAAATACCCAGATGAGAAAGGCAGATTGTGGTAGTATGTGAATCATTCTTGTCTTTAGAAGGCCAGGAGGGACCTTTGTGATCATCTTATCTGACCTCCTGTATAATGCAGGCTATAAGACTTCCCTGAATTCTTTGGTTAGTATTCCTCTGTAATCCTTGTGCAATTTTAGTTCTGATGAAAATTGCTTGGTTGACAGTCCTGAAAAGCAAAGCCTTCTCTCCCACATACTAGGCATTGCACAGGTACTTGTTGTCCAAAACCTCCCCCTATGCCACCTTGCCCATGTCAGAGGTGAAAGGATATATTGCAAGTGCTACACCATTCAGTTCTTGGCCAATTTATTCCCTCATTAAGGGCCAAGTCTTGCAAAATGTACAGAGGATCAGGCCACTGAGGGGAGCGGCTTGTGAGAGAAATAACTGGAACTAATCTAGAAACAACAAACTCATTTGACAGATGCTATCATATTTTATGTAAATCATTTGTAGATTAACCTTTTTCAGTGTACAGGGATACCATGTAGTTACTGACTATAAGTACATTTTTCTTCTCAGCTGTGTAATTACCATGCACATTGATAGGTTTTGGGTGCCCAATTTGCATAATCATTACATGGTTATTTCTCTATTACTATATAGCATGCCAAACAGTGTATTCTGATGGGTTGATAGCTATTATTCAATTTGCATTATCTCCCTAGAACTATTTCTTGATGACCATGTTGTGAATATGCAAATCAACCCTAATTGGCTACTCTAATCATATTGTTCTGACTGAATTCTATGGTCAAAAGTTTGTGCCACATACCAGCAATAAAGAAACCACCTCAGCTTCTCACTTCTTCCAGTTGAGAAA
>NW_005841899.1:638239-643980 GCF_000455745.1 Alligator sinensis | reverse complement strand
AGAGGAAAGAAATTGCAACAAAAAGAAAATGAAGTGGTGAATGGGTAGTTTTCAAGTTAAAAACACTTTTTGACCTATTTCTCTGGGTGAGATTACATATTACAATTGGGCTGTGTTAAAAGCACTTCAGGCTTGAACAATTGCACATAAAGGCTCATTAACAAATGCTAAGTGCCCTCTAGGGGTGCATCTACATGAGACATCTACTGTGGAGCTGACTAATTAGCTCCGCAGTAAAACATCACCATCTACACGTACAGTACTATTAGGACAGAACAAGCTATTTATCTCCTTCGTACGTTAGTACTGCCAGGCACAAGTTTATGCAACACAAATGTACATGCTGACAGGGCTGGCTAGGGCACAAGAGTGCTTCAGGGTGGGAGATACCTGCTGGCTATCGCCACACTGAAGCACCTTTGTGTCCCAGCCAGGCCTTCCACAGCATATTGAGCTGGGTCGGAGCAGCCCAGGGCTGGCAGGCTAACCCCCTAGGCTCCCTGCCATCTGGGGCTGCTCTGCCCCAGCTCAGCATACTGCTGTCCTGGGCACAAATGCAAACGCGGTGCCCGGGAGCAATAAACTCAGTTCAGTTTATTCAGCCACATTCATTTCACGTATAGACACACCCTAGGATTTTTGAAGTTATGCCACTTTGGGTAAAGATCATCTTCCCCCTTCCCCCTCTAGTCCTGCCCCCTTCCCCCTTCCCATACCCCTTCTATTCTAACCCTTTCACCCCTTTCCTCTCCTTCACCATTCATTTGCTGCCCAGCTGTCCATCCAGGGCCATAGAGTCCTGGATGACAGCTATACCATCTGGGACCAGTGCCTCCTGGGATACTGAAGGACTGCAAATTGATAGTTTCAGTTCAGGTGAACAGCCAGAAGTTAATTTTACACAAGCTAGGTATCACAGCTCAAAGATAATCCTTGCCTGAAGTGGTGTAACTTTAAGACACTTAGCCCATGTCCAGATGAGCGCGGACATTTGTGCCGCCACTAGTTGTCCCTAGGGAAAGCCCATGCTGTGAGCGCACAGCAAGTTGCCCCAGGTCAGGTAAGGGAGACTGAGACCAGCACTGGGCTGGCCCCAGCAGCCTTCCCTGTGGTCCTGGGGGCTTCCTGGGACTGCAATAGCGGTGGTACTGCTGCTCAGAGCTAATACTGCAGATACTGCAGTGCAGCTCTGGTTTTGAGCAGCACCTGCTGCCTCTGCATGCACTGCTCTGGTTTGGGGGGGGGGGGGGGGTTTGCACAGGTTATTTTGACCCCTGGATATCCAGGGATCAAAAAACCCCCACACACTGCTCCCTTGCAGTGCGAAAAACAGATGAATGTGCGGTATGTGGCACCACAGATGTGTCTGAGGAACCACATACCACACAGCCATGCTCGTCTGGATGTGGCCCCAGAGGGCACTTAACACTTGTTAACGAGCTTTGAATGTGTGATCTTTCAAGTTTTAAGTGCTCTTAACATAGTATAATTGTAACATGTGATCTCTAATGTGATGTGTAATCTGACCCTCTTTTACTATTGTTTGTTTCCATATTCAGCAACACTCTTCTCGCTCAGAAGCACTGCTGCACATTTTTCTTGTGGTTGTTTGTTTAGAAAGGAGGAATTTCAGCTTCTCTCAATCCTCTTTGAAATAGGAGGTCAATAAAATAATATTTCAGGGTTAGTCTGCAGACAGGAGCCTCGATGGCCTGTTGAGGGAGAGAAGAGAGTACCTTGGGAAATATGGAAATAATAGCAGGGAAGAAAAAATAGGTAGGGCCAAAATGGTTTTCAGCATTTTTAAAAATCAGTTTGCCTTTGACAGCTTCTATCGGCTTTCATAATTATTTTTCATTAAAAATGTAAATAATTTAAAACATCATTCAGATAACTGGAGCAGGCTTCCTGTTTTCTCTTCTCTAGTAACCTAATGTCTTCCATTAAAATTCTCTGTATTTGCCCCTGAGCTAATTCAGTCCACCTGAAAGTTATTTTCTCCTTAGAACGGTTATACTTCTAGTGAATAATATGGAAGATAATTAAGTCATTTAAAAAGTGCTGGGTTTTGTTCCTTCAAATCTGTAAATATGTCTTTTGGTTTTAAATATCCTGTTGCATATGTATATAGTACAGTGTTCAGTGAGGTGACAGAGTAAATGAAAAGTAAGGCAAGTAAGGCTGGTAGACACTTTAGAGGTCATCTAGTCCAACCCCCTGCCTGAGGTAGGATCATCAGTGTCCAAACTATCCCATGCAAATCCATTGTCTAACTTCTTAGCAAAACTACAGTCAACTCTGACCCAACACAAGGCATAACATCCTAAGCTGCACCAAGTTAAGCAGGAGGAGGTGGTCATTGTCCTGCGACTGCAAAAGTTGCCAATATATGCTCCAGATAAAAAATCTCCTCCCAGCCCCACGTGCCAATCGGTGAAGCCCAGAAACATTGGAAATATCCATAGTGGAACATAGGCATAGCTACACCTACATCATACATGACCAGCGGCTGTCCAACCTCTTCCTGAACACCTCTAACGATGAAGATGCCACAACTTCCCTAGGCAGTCTATTCCACGGTCTCACTATTCTAACAGTGAAGATATTTTTCCTGATATTCTGTCTACCTCCTTTGCTGCAACTTCCATATCACTATGCCAGATGCTAGTTTGTTAATATTAATCTTAGTTGGGTGAGATTTCTAGTTGTTTTGTGGGGGTTGGGTTTTTTTTTGTTGGAGAGTTGGTATGGTAGCTGTTATGGTCCAAACCAAGATTGTTCATTGCATAATAAAATGGCTCCTCTCCAAATTGTCTGTTATGATAGTCTAAACTGACAAGACAGACTAGCAGATAAAAGCAAGGTTTATCACCTAGCTTATTTTACAAATTTACCAAGGTCATAGAGGAAATCAGTGGAAGAGGTGAGAACTGCACACAGATGCTCAGAGCTGCAGTCAACTGTCTTGGCGGCAAGACCATCCTTTTTTTCTTTTCACTTCAACATCAAAAGCAGATGCTATAGTTCTGTGGTATGGTAGTCTGTACGCCCAATTAATGAGTAACAAGTGTCCATGCCCACTTCTTTACAAACGTTGCCCTGATCATTTATTTTTCTTATTAGAAGTAGTTTACAAGCATGGCTGCAAAGCACCCAATTTACTTTAGTTCATATCTAGACACACAAAAAAGTAGAACTGCTGTTTTCTGTCCACAAATAATACCATTAATTACATTAATTACATTCACAGATCTCTCCCTTATAGAGAATGTTGTTCCTAGCACCACGGCCGTCCCTGGGTGGGGGCTGAATCAGGGCAACCGCCCTGGGCCCCGTGCTTTGGGGGGCCCTGCAGAGCTTGGTGGAGTGGCACGGTGACTGCACTGCTGCTGGCTTCACGTCCGGCCGCTCGGCGCCCCCCTGCTGCCAAATCTGCCACATCCAGATGCTCAACATCCCCCACCCTCACCACCAAATCTGCCGCTGGCTTACTCGCATCCAGGGGTGGGGCCTCGCACAGGCTGATTTGCCCCAGGCCCTGCACCCTGCTTGGGTCATCTCTGCCTAGTACACCCCATGTATTATGGGTTCTTGACATCAGAGGTAACTTGTGACTCATTGGAACGGTTGTGACTGCCCATTCCCCAGCCAGAGAGTGAAAGCATTAATCTTTGGTATGGTGGCAGAGAAGTAAAGGCATCTGGCTCTAGTGGTGTGAGTTTATACCAGTTGATCCACCTCTAAATGGTTACCTGGTCATTCAGGCTGTGGAGTCTAAGGTAATGAAACATGATGCTAGCCATTGGCTATAGAAACCATGAGAGCCCAATGGGCTGCTAGACTCAGATTGACCTTTAACTTTTAATTGTTTAACTTTCAAAAGAAAAAAAACAGCTTCTTCCCCCGATGCTGCATGGAAGAAAGACGTTCTAATATGGCTTGATTATGTGAAACCTGACACTTAAATGGGTTGGTTTGGTGGCCTCAGTCAAAACTCTCCTTCTTAGGTAAAGAAAATATTATCATTCAAAACTATGAAAAGAAAGACCCTTATAAACATGAACTGGCCACAGTGAATGTGTTTATCCTGAAATCATTTGTACAGAATCCCAAGGGTCTTCAACACAAGAACAGCGGCCAGTTCAGGAAATGATCACCCCTTAACCTTGAACATAGCCCTTTGCTCATCAAAGCAAAACTCATTTTTTCTTTATATGGTTTTTGAACTGTTTGTCCAGATAGATGTTTAATGGCTTTAAAGCACATGTCAAAGCATCTGCTCAACACCTTGCTGAGGTCCTTTTGCTGTATTTTTAACCCATCAGTAAAACGTGCCTGTAACACATATACTCTGAATGTATGGCAGCTTTTGTAGTAACAGTGTTCCAGGCAGCGTTCAAACAGTTTCATCCTTTTGAGTAGCTCCGCTGTAGCTCCCAGCAGGAGTTTTGATTTTGTTTCTTTGACTGTAACTAATAGTTTCAACTAACAAGAAATAAATGGACCACTGTGAAAAAGGCATCTTCTCCAAGCCTGCCATCTCCACCATTTCCATTTCTTAATCTACCGGTTTAACACTCCAGTTCCTCAGGAAATTCCTGGGTAGAGGCATCACTGCAACAGTACTAAAATGCTGTAATCCATGCAGTTGTTCTTTGTTCTGTTTTTAAAGCAAATTTCCTGTGGAAAGAATGGAAATTGGTGCTAATTGCCATGTTAAGTGATGCCCCTTCCAGCAGAAGCAATGACCGCATTGCTAACTACCACCTCATATTTGTTGTCTTGTCATCTTCTGTACTTGAACTCATATGGCCAGATGACGCTGAAATAAGACATCTTATCTGTACTTCGAAAGTCAGATACTGAGGTTTATGCAAAGGGGCTTAAAAAGGTATGTTTTGACCTGTTTCAGAGAAAGCCATAACAGGTGCATCACTAAAATGGGTGCATGTCTTACTTGTTTCTCATTTACAATACAAGTGCCCTATGCTTGAAGTACTCTACCATTCACTTAAATTAAATATTGTTTTACAGTTTTATGGTGTGAAACAAGTCCATCCCAGCCTCCTCACTTTTTGGGTTGCTTGTTCCCCGTTCTATCTCATGTGTCTGTCAACCTGGCTGTCCTGGGTTACTGCGTACGTGACTGACCTTGGGTAAGAGAGTGTGAATTTAACCTCTCTGTTGTGTTGAGCTCTGGCCTCACGACATGGGGACAGGGGCTTAAGCCCACGTTACTCCATTAGGCAACTGTGATGTTTTTCAAATTGATTGGCCGGCATCAAATGATACCTGTCCCTGACTGGGTCCAGGTGGGGAGGTCAGGAGGGCTATTTAAGAGGGTCCCTGCAGGAAGAAGAGAGGTGGACATTTTAAAACACATGCAGAAACATGGATCTTTACAGCTCTCTCTCATTTGCTGGATGTGGAAGTGAGTAACTTAACAGAAATTCAACTAGGAATTTAGCTTAATGTACTCTAGTTGTGTATCAAGGGGCTACCAAGCTGTTTCTGTTTGCTCAGGGTTAATCTTTTGCTACTTCTCTGACTTGTACCTCTTCCCATGCCTACCCTCTCTATAATAAAGCTATCCATTCTAGCCAGCCTTATTGTACATGCTTGAGAGGGATTGGGCAGGCCTTCTTGCTCCCTTTACTTGGCTGACTAAGGGAGGCTACTTTCTATGCTTCAGTCTATAAGAAGCACCCAGATATATTGTGCTGTGGTCAAGCAATCCCTAG
>NW_005841899.1:633727-638229 GCF_000455745.1 Alligator sinensis | reverse complement strand
GGCACTGGAGCCCGATGCTGAAGCATGGCACTTACCAGCAGTCCAGCTGCTGTCTGGTTCACTGGGGCCCCACCCACACAGCACAGGGCAGAGGGATGGCCCCAGCCTGGGCCCTCATGACCCCCACTGCCCTGTGCTGCCCGGGGGGCTCTGCCAGGAGGCCCTGGAGTCCCCCCACCCCTGTTTCTAGGTTAAGTAGGGGGGGGTCCAGGTTTTGGGTTTTTTTCCAGGTTTTTTCTTTAAAGTGACAGTGCCTGGGGGGGCAGTCATGGGGGGCTGGGCAAGGCAGCCATTGGGGGGTCTGGGGGAGCAGGGAGTGGGGCTGTGTGGGGCAGCAATCAGGGGGCTGTGGTGGGGCATGTGGGCCCTGTTGGGGGGGTAGCAAAATATATATTAATGTATTCATGAAACATGTATTTAGAATTCACTTTTATTATTCTGATAAGAGACTTGCTTTAACACTGTAGGTATAACAATAAAACATTGTCCAACTGATCGCTGTCTCTGTCTTGCTCTCTCTCTGTCTTTATAGTGGTCTTTTGTTTTACTTGTGGAGGAACAGGGATTTGGGGGTATTTTACAGAGTGATTTCGGGATTTATTTTATGAGGGATTTTTACGTTTTCCAATAGGGAACACCAGAATTCCTGCTAGGGAGGCCAGTGGTAGGACCCTGCTTGCTCAGAGCTAGCACCTTGGACCCAGCTGGCTGTGGCTGACCTCCTGGTCAAATGGGGCCAGGGGGACATGCTTTGATGGTTGAAAGCAGGCCACCACACCCGGAACATGTTCCGGGTGATAGCTGCCCACGTGGCCAAGCAGGGGGCACACATAGCAGTAGAGTCGCACAGAGGCCAACCCTGCAGCCACAGCCCGCTGGCAGCTGGCCCAGAGGGGCAGATGCCTCTACTGGCTGTGCAGTCCCCATCCAGGGCAGGCAGGAGCACAGCAGGTCACAGCCAGGCAGCAGCCCCCACCGCCAGACTGCTACAGTGGGCAGAGGGTGCAGGGAGCTCTCAGGGCTGCTTTATCAGTCTGGCTGGCACAACAGGTAGTGTCCCCAGGTACCAAATGACCAGGCCCCAGAAACTCCTGAGAACAAGTAGCCCTGAGCTACTTGCCAGGGCAGCTTTTTATACTGCTGGGGACAACACAGGTGCTGGCCCTGGGCTCTAGCCCCACCTGGCTGCAGATCTGGGAGGAGCCAGGCACGGTTATTTTTCCCCAAGTGGCACAATTTGCTCCTCAACAAAGTGCGTGTCCAAGTATGTGCACTGAGGCAAAAAGCCCCAGCTCAAATTTGCACCACTTCTATTTGAGCTGCTGCTAGTGCATGTGCTTGCATGTGTGGTTGCATCCAAAGAGTTTAACCTCCAATCTTGCAGTGTGCCATGGATTTTTATTTTTATCTCATGAGATTTCCTTTAGACAAATGATTTCATAGGACAAAGGAGGGGATGCTATGTGTCAGCTGCTTGGTAGTACCTGCTTGTGTGTACACTTCTACCCCAGCGTAAATGAAAGTTCCTCCTTAAAGGGGCTCCATTGTTTCTGGTTTAAGAGTTAGCCCACCTGGGTCAGTGTAGTGCATTTGAGAAGACTTGCTGCCAGGTACATTAAACTTACCCTGTAGATATTGCCCTAAGATTTATGTTAAGATGCCACTGAGGACATGACCCCACTGTTATCCAGCGGTTTATATTTATGAGGGAGGAATACCATTTGTTTCTTTGTAACACCTAAGTGTTTTCTGTATGTACTTAAAAGTCTAGAACCAAATGCAAACAGAAAACACCAGAGTTGCGGGTACTCCAGCGCGCTGGCAACTGCGAGACAAGTAGGTAAATAAATAGTAGGCAAACATGAAAGTGAGTCATTGTCAAATCACACCACGGAGGTGGTAGCCTTTTCTGAGCAGGGGTGCCTGAGGCATTCAGTACGACTATATCCTATATTCCTGGAAAGCTTATTTTTTCCCACTTCTGACTTTTAGTTAACCCCACTTTCTTTACCACCAGCAGCATTCCCTTTATACCTTTGAAAACTCCTCCACCCCAAATATTGGTGTACTAAACAGCTTACTACCCTAGCCTTCTAAGCCAAATACTAGACACAAACCACACTTGCTGGTAATCTAGGGTTATTATAATAAGATTGGAATTATCTTATTATTGGGGCAGATGGCATGATCAAAAGTCTGTAGTGACTTTATGTACCAGGAAAGAGCTCTTTTAGGTATTCAGGGATGATAAAGGAATGGTTTTCAGCTGTAGCAAAATGACTGCCCTTATTTATCCTACAGAAGTAAAATGACATGGAGCTCATCTAGATATACTTTGAGCTACTGCTTTCGTACTACCACTCTTACATTCTCCAAATGACTTTCAGCAGGTTCCATCTTTGTCACTTAGTGTGCAGTCAATATTAAACAAATCGTTTGTCCTTTAAATAGTGTTAAAAACAAAGCCTCTTGCCCCTAGGAAGGACAGATTTTGAAGGCATTTACAAGCCTACGAGCACAGGTAAGTACCTAGTGGGCACCTCTGCATATACATTAATGCACCTCAATAAACTTTGGCGCTGTTTGCATCTGAGTCAGCTGCTCCCAAGCACCACCTCTTAAACTGCTGCAGTCCTGGGTGCATTTGGAGCCACGGCAGAGCAGCTCTGGGCTGGCAGCTAGGACAACGTGAAACGGAAGCGTTCCATTTCAACCGGCGTTTCAACAGAACAGTGTTTCATTTCGACTTTTGTTTCGAGTCGAAATGGCTGTTCCATTTTGTTCCGCCAAAACGTTTTGCCGTTTCGACGTTTTGCCCATAGGATATAATGGTGAAGGTCAAAACAGACTATAACTTTGTCATTTCTGACTAGGAGTAATGACCATAAACTCCTGGAAGATCGTTTTAGGCTCAACATTAGGGAAAACTACTTCACAACTAGGGTGTCCAGACTGTGACCATTACTCCTAGTTTTCCCCAAGGGTGCCCTGGTGAACAGTTGTTCACCGAGCCCTAGATGTACGCTTCTGATGTAGCGATAAGCTGCCACCAAGTCCCCTCTCAACCTTCTCTTTTTCAGGCTGAAGAGTCCCAGCTCCCTCCGCTTTTTCTTGTATGGCTTGCTGTGAAAGCCTCTGATCATATGGGTAGCCCTTCTCTGGACTCTCTCAAGCTTTACCACGTCCTTGTTAAGGTGTGGAGCCCAAAACTGGATGCAGTACTCCAGCTGTGGTCTCACCAATGCTGAGTAGAGTCGAGTAGAGCAGGAGAATCACTTCTGTGCAATGGTTTTGCTGGAGATGCATCAATTGATGCATGCCAGGGTATTGTTGGCCCTGCTGGCTACAGCATCACACTGCCGGTGCATGTTCATACTATGATCAGTTATTACCCTCAGGTCTTTGTGATAAGTGATGGGGGATCTTTAGTCCTGCTGCCTTATGAGAGGCAGCAACTGCACAAGTACCCATGACATGAGTTTTGCCTGTCAGCAGCTAGAGGAGCAGGGCCCCAGAAGCCCTGCACCTATCTCCTTGAGAGCTGGCAGGCTTTCTGGCTGCAACAGGGGCTACCATCCCTGTAGCTTTCACCCTGCTGTGCCTTAACACACACAGTGTCACCCACATCATGAGTTTGCTTGTCCGCAGCTTGAGGTTCAGTTTCCCCCAAACCCCTGTACTTATCTCCTTGAAACTTGGCAGGCTTTGTGGCCTCAGCAGGGGCTAACAGGCCTGCAGGTTTGACCCTGCTGTGGCTTAACACGTACATGTGACATTCATAGATTCATAGATACTAGGGCTGGAAGGGACCTCGGAAGATCATCAAGTCCAGCCCCCACCCCAGGGGCAGGAAGTCAGCAGGGATCATACCACCCCAGCAAGATAAGCATCCAAATGTCTCTTGAAGGCATTCAAAGTAGGTGCTTGAACCACCTCCAGCGGCAATCTATTCCAAACCTTGGGGGCTCGGACAGTAAAGAAGTTCTTCCTTAAGTCCAGCCTGAAACGGTCATGGAGGAGTTTGTGACCATATGACCTTGTCATCCCTTGGGGTGCTCTGGTGAACAGATGTTCCCCCAGATCCTGGTGAGCACCCCTGATAAACTTATAGGTGACCACCAGATCACCCCTGAGCCTGTGCTTTTCCAGGCTGAAGAGTCCCATGGCTCTCGGCCTCTCGTCATAAGGTCTGCTTTCCTGACCTCTGATCATGCACATGGCTCTCCTCTGTACTCTCTGAAGCTTCTCCACATCCTTTTTGAATTGTGGGGCCCAAAACTGGATGCAGTACTCCAGCTGCGGCCTCACCAAGGCCGAGTACAACGGGAAAATGACATCCTGGGATTTGCTTGAGAAGCATATATGGATGCAAGCCAGGGTTTTGCTCTCTTTACTAGCCACAGCATCACATTGAAGGCTCATGTTCATCTTGTGGTCAGTCATGACCCCCAAGTCCCTTTTGTCCGTAGTGCTAACCAGCGTAGCACTGCCAAGCCTATAAG
>NW_005841899.1:625165-633700 GCF_000455745.1 Alligator sinensis | reverse complement strand
CCATCAGGCTCTCATCTGCCCATTTCCTGAGCCTGTCAAGGTCTGCCTGGATCACCCTTCTGTCCTCAGGTGTGGATGCTTTACCCCAGAGTTTCGTGTCGTCGGCGAACTTGGCCAGTCCGCTTCTGACACCAATGTCTGCATCATTAATGAAGATGTTAAATAGTATAGGCCCAAGGACAGAGCCTTGAGGGACCCCACTGGTCACAGGGCACCATAATGGTGGTTGACGGAAATCAATCAGCCTCTGGGTCCAACCACAGAGCCAATTCCCCAGCCAGCAGATTGTGGTGTGGCCGAGGCTGCAGTTAGCTAGTTTTGCCAAAAGGTGATCATGAGATACCAGATCGAAGGCTTTTTTAAAGTCGAGATATATGACATCAATCTCTTCTCCCTTGTCCAGGTGATAGGTCACCTGGTCATAAAAGGAAATGAGATTGGTCAAGCAAGACCTACCCGCAACAAACCCATTCTGGCTATCCCTCAGGATGTTGTCATCAGCCAGTCTGTTAAGGATGGCCTCTTTTGATAATCTTTTCCAAGACCTTCCCCAGGATAGAGGTCAGGCTGATGGGTCTGTAGTTTGCCGGATCCACTTTCCTCCCTTTCTTGAAGATAGGCACCACATTGGCCTTCTTCCAATCTTCAAACACATCACCAGAGCACCAGGAGCGCTCGAAGATCCGTGCCAGGGGCTGGGCTATGATGCTAGCCAGCTCTTGAGGACCCTGGGGTGTAACTGTCAGGGCCAACTGACTTGAAGGTATCCAGCCTCTCAAGGTGTTCCTTTATGAGGTCAACATTGATGGAGGGTAAGAAATCTCCCTCACTTGGGCCTCCCTGTCCCATAGTGGGCAGGGGCGTCCCATGGGACTGGTGGAAAACTGATGCAAAGTACCCTTTAGGAAGTTTGCTTTTTCCTGTGCATCAGTTGTCCCATCTGGTTTAGCAGAGGTCCAATATTGCCCTTGCTTTTCCTCCGGCTCCCCACATATCTAAAAAGGGACTTTTTATTGTCCTTGATACTTGTAGCTAGTTGGAGTTCTGTTGCAGCCTTGGCTTTCCTGGTTCACTCCCTGCAGGTCCGGACCAGTGCAGAGTAGTCCTCCTTGGTGGTGGATCCAGTTCTCCATCATTTGTAGCTCTTTCATTTTAGATGCAGGAGGACCGCTAGTTCCCTGGAGAGCCAAGGGGGCTGCTGTGCCCTTTTGTTGCCTTTCCTCTGAGATGGGGTAGACTTTGCTTGTGCATCCATGATTGCTCCCTTGAGGAGCAACCGCTTGTCCTGAACTCCCCTCCCCTTTGGGTTGTGGCCCTTTAGGACCTCACTGACAAGCCTCCTTAGCTTGTCAAAGTGTGCTTTCCTGAAGTCAAGGACTTCTTTATTACTGACTGACTTGCCAACTTTATGGTGGATGGTGAAGGTGATCAGCTCGTGATCACTGTCACCCAGCTTCCCTTCGATCATTAGGTCATCCCCAGTTGCTAGTACCAGGTCAAGCAGAGCTTTACCTCTTGCTGGCCTGTAGACTTCCTGCATCAGAGAGAGCTCATCCATGCATGAGAGAAAGCTTTGTGACCGCTCAGATTTGGCCGAGCGCTTTTCCCACGAGATGTCTGGGTAGTTGAAGTCTCCCATGACAACCATGCACCGGAAGCATGCATCTTCAGCCAATTCCCTGGTGAACTCCTGGTCAAGGTCTTGATCCTGGGTAGGGGGTCTGTAGTAGACTCCCACCATAGTGTCCCCTTTGCCATGTTTCCCACTGATTTTAACCTAGAGGCTCTCTAATTGTCTACCGTGGGTGCCAATGTCGACTTGCAAGGATGCATAGCTTTCCTTGACATAGAGAGCTACACCCCAGCCCCTTTTGTCCACTCTCTCTCTCCTATACAGGGTATAGCCATCTATACCCATGGCCCAGTCATGGGTGGAGTCCCACCAGGTCTCCGTTATCCCTATGACATCATAATTATTTGTTTAGCAGGAGGACAAGTTCCTCCTGTTTATTCCCCAAGCTCCTGGCATTTGTGTATAGACATGCAAGTGTCCCTTTGGGGGCCCTTGCCTTGCCTACAGCTCATTCCAAGGCTAGGGCAGGGGTGGGATCCCTCAAGTGCCTTGGCCTGCTGGCTTTGCAAGGGTTGCTCAGTGAGCCAGCAGTGGCAGTAGTCCCCCCATCCCCTGGCAAGCTTAGTTTCAAGCCCGGTGGAGCAGGTCAGCCAGTCTGGCTGCAAAGAGCCTCCTCCCCAGTGGAGAGAGGTGGAAGCCATCCCTTCCCAGCATCTCACTGCCTCTCTCTCCAAAGAGCGGACTGTGGTCATGAAAGCCAAAGCCTTCCCAATGACACCAGCACTGCAGTCTTTGGTTCACTACCTGGATCCTTCTCTTCCTCCTCAGCCTGTAGCCCAAGACTGGGAAGATCGATGAGAACACCACCTGCACCTCCAACCCCTTAAGCCCCGCTCCCAAATCCCTGTACATGACCCGGCTGGGAGTGCTCTGGGCCGTGTCATTTGTGCCCATATAGATAAGGAGCTTAGGGTAGCGGTCAGTGGGACATGAGTTTTGCTTTCAGGATTTTGGGGTACAGTTTCCCTGAACTCTCTGCACCTATCTCCTTGAAACTTAGCAGACTTTGTGGCCTCCACAGGGGCTAGCATGCCTGCAGTTTTGACCTCACTGTGGCTTAACACATATACATGACACAAGTTTGGCTCTCAAGACTTTGGGGTGCAGTTTCTCCAAACCCCCTGCACCTATCTTCTTGAAACTTGGTAAGCATCATGCCCTCAGAAGGGGATACCATTTTTGCAAGTTTTATACAAATCTGGCCAGAAATGACAAAGTTATAGGCTGTTTGACCTTCCCCATTATAGCCTACAGGCAAAAAGTCAAAACGGCTTTGAAACAGCGAAACATTTCGACTTGCCTCGTTTTCTTTCGAGGCTGTTTCGACCATATCTGTTTCATTTTGATTTTGCTGTTTTGACCTCAAAATGGGTCAAAACAGCGTCGAAACAAAACTGGTGACAAAATTTTGCACAGCCCTACTGGCAGCAGGCTCGGAGGTCAGCCCCAAGCTCCAGGTGGCAGTGTCAGGCAGCAGAGGGGCTGACTGGGGTACCAAAGTGCAGAGCCATGTGGCTGACTCCCTGAGCCTGCTGCCAGCCCAGGGCTGCTCCACCCCAGCCCAAACTGCTGCGGTCCCGGTCACCATCTACACATGCTTTCTGCACAGTAAATGATTCCACCATAAGATAGTACTGCCCCTGACACTACTATCTTACATCAGAGCTAATTAATTTACTGTGCCCTACTGCCAACACATGTGTAGATGCACCCACTGGGATTTACAAAAGCAGTTACGGTAGTTAGGCACTAAATTCTATGGAAATTGGTACCTAACTACTGTAACTAGCATAGGAGGGGAGAAAAAAAAGACGGGAGAAGATGAAAACCTGTGTTTTGGACAAGGAGGCTTAAGTGATAGGAGGCTAAATTTTTTGTTAGCTCAGTTTGTTTGGAAAGTGGATTCTGCTGGCTTGTGATTGGGACTTACAGATGTTTTACAGGAGGCACCTGCAATGGAATAGCACAGTCTACATCAGTTGGTCCACTTTGCTATAAGAACGTTTGTTTTAATTGTTAAACTATTTTGACTGTAAAAAAACACACACACAAAAACCCCCAAAACCGTTTCTGGCATGTCTGTTAGTAGGAGCCTCTGTTTTGAGACTGCTGGAGGACCAAACAAGAGTGCTAACAATAGAAAGGAATCAGAAGTCTTTTGCAGCCCAGCAGGCCTGGCTTGGATTTGAAGTGGGCTGTAACCAAGCAATGACTCAACTGGTAAGGCACTTAATCCCCCTGAGGGACTTTATCTCAGGGCAGGGACTGGACATTGTAACTAAGGAGAATATCTGTACTGATCAAAACAACATTGCAAGACTAAGCAGATGAGAAGTGTCTTGGGACCCCAGCTAACCAAATCAAACTTGTAAACGGCTCTTGGAGTTGTAAGGAACTGCAGGGAAAACGTTGTGTGCAGGTGTTTGTAACTTCCTGAAATCTGTGCATCGTGTTTTGTCTGCAAGTAAAGTGTGATAGATTTCCAGAGCCCTCTGCAAAGTTTTTGTGTTTGCTTTAACTTTCATGAACCCCAAGGAGGGAAAATATTAACCGAGGGAGACCTCAACAATTATATTCAAGCTCTGAATGTACATTAGTTGGGAAAGTCATATGTGAAGCTGGTTTAAGGCCGAGGCACTTAGGATGCAGAGCCCCTTATCTCAAGAAAGGGTACAGTATAAGATCTGTGCCCCTAATCATGTGTTTGGGTGTTCAGCCGACTCGTCCCCAGTTGAATCTCAGCCAGGACTTTACAAGTTGGTGGTAAGATGGGACATGGAGAAGTGGTTGGGGCACAGCATGGCATCCAATGAAGTGAGCTCATGAAAGCTTATGCTCTGTGTATCAGATTTAGTCAGCCTAAAATGCATATGTACCAGACCTTGTGCCTGACTTCAAACTGAGGTGGCTAACAACCTCTCTGCTCATGAGAGGTGTAGTGATGTGGGGACTGTTACCCCATGCATCTTGGCCAATGGAAGGTGGGCGGTGAAGAATCGAAAGCAAAAAGAGGAACGGTGAGTTTGAGTAGGCGTTGGAGACCACCTTGTGCTCCAGTCTGAAAGGAAAGGGCTGCAGAAGGCTAGACTTTCATTCCTTTGGTGGCAATTGAGGTAAAACTGAATGTGCGAGTCTCAACTTACATCACCACCAGCAAGAGGCCTGTGGAAGGATGTGAAAAGCACGGATGTGCTCAGAGCAGTCATGTTTGTCTGCTAGGGAAACCATGAGGCATTTTTCTCACTCTGCTGTTACTAAATAAGCTCACTTACCGCTAACATGGAAACATTTGAGAGTGCAGATGTAGAACTGTCCCATCCTCCACTACTGCACTGCAGAAACCCGCACTGTTTCATTTCCACTTTGATTGCTATTGCTGCAGTGCTCGTGACCTTCCGTCTCCCAGACATCTGCACCTCTTGTTCTTGAGCTGTGAAATATCTGAGTGACCTAACTGGACTGACTGCTTTCCTTATGGCTGCTGTCTGTGACAGCCTTGTCTCCACTGAAGTCATCAGGAGCTTTGCCCAGGGCTTCCTCCAGTCCCCATCAGGACTGTCTCTGGCCCTGCAACAATAGGAGTCCATTCCAACAAGGTCCATGGGTGCACATAGTTTTATTATTGTTACTATTCCATTTAAGAAACTACTGGGGAAAAAGTCCTTGAAAGACATTTTCTCTTTAAAAAAAATCTAAACTTTGGCCAGCAATTACTGGGGACTTCTACAACAGTAATAGAGGAATCCATAAGTACCTTCTCTTCTTTCGATTACAACCCTTTTTAGGACCAATTATGTTTTCAGTATTGACCATTTTCCAGGCTGATGAAGCTTGAATATTTCAGGTAAAGGTACTGGCGTGTGGAGAGGAAATTAATTCCAGCATACGGCGTTGAACAAGTTCAGTGATTCTCAAACACTTTCCCCTCTTGCAAAGCTCTACGGAACACAACAGGAATGAAAAACCAACAGGCCAGGATTAGGAGTAACACAGGTTTCTGTGGAGATTACTCTGAAAATGATAGCATCAAATAGAAATTGCAATCCGTTTCTAGAAGGATAAACCTATGAAGTTAAAACCTCTTCCCTGCCACTGACTTCAATGACTTGTTTTCATATTGCATAGGAATGTACTTCCCTATCCACTTCTACAAGGTTCTTCCCATAAGGTTTTTACTAATTATAGCTCCTTCCCTTTAATACTGTAGTTTGATAGTGATGTGAAATACTGTGCAAACAAGGATTCATTATTTTGAGAATTGATCTGATGCATATGAACAGCAACACCTGGGGGCAGGATTTTTAACGGGAGCCAGGAACAGTGCTCAAGTTAGATACACAAAGCAAATCCTGCAAGTCTCGCTCAAGCAGAATCTCATCTGTCCTTCTGTTTGTTTTTTTGTTTTTTTAATTTGGTTTCCTGGAGTTTAAGGCCAAAAGGAACCATTCAGTCACTTAATGTGACATCCTGTATATCACAATTTGGTATTTCATCCAGTTACTACTGTAGAGAGCACAGTAGCTGCTGTCTGACTGATGCATATCTTCCAGGAAGGCAAGGTTTCTTCAGGTAGATGTGATATCTTTTCCTCGACCAACTGAGTCATTGGAACAAAGTTCTAGGCAAGGTTTTGGGCACAATCACCGTTCTTCAGGCATAGGGAGTCTCTGCTGGTCTGAGACCCCAAGGAATGAGAGAAGCTTAAAGGATGTCAGTGAAAATGTAAAGGCAGAAATGAGAAAGAAACAAAAGGTAAAGCAGGTAAGGGAGAGGGAAGACCAAAGGGAGATGTTACAGTGATAGAGTACAAAGGAGAAAAGAGGCTGTCTGCGAAAAATGAAGTAGTTGGAGATCGGGAAGACAAAAGGCAGAGAAGTAGGGGTGGGGAGGAGAGAAAAGGTGGGGGAATGTAAGTGGTCAGGTCAGGCAGGTACCCGGTAAATCAGATGTCAGGCAGGTTGTAACATGTCATAAATCCAATGTCTATATTGAGTCCATGATTTCTTGTATCCAGTAGATTTATTAAGTGAATCCAGTAGGCTCGTCCACAAAAGGCATGTTGTAGGTTCCCTTTGAGGATGAGAACCGAGAGATTGGAGAGGGAGTGACTGTCCGTGAGAAGTGTGCACCCGCAGGGAGCTGGGTATTCTTGTCTTTGATAGATTTTCGGTGCGTGTTCATTCTGGTGCGCAGTTGTTTGGTTTCTCCTACATATTTCCCAGCAGGGCATTTGGTGCACTGGATGAGATCTTCCAGAAATATGTCGAGTTTTGACTTGAAACCAGTAAGAGATGGAGAGTCCTTGGTTAATCACCATCACTGGTGAAGGCATGTGCCCAGTTTCTTCTTTTAATGTGACTTTGGTTTCAAGCTATTGGTGCTTGTAGTAACTTTCTCTGCTAAGCTAAGGAACCACTTTCCCTAGGAAGATACCTATACATTGGGTCTCAAATCACCCTTCCATCTTTCTGCTGAGTTAAATTGCATTTTTTTTTTTAAAGCTCCCTCTTTGGGGACAGTTTTCAACATCCTTTATTAAAGTGGATATCAGTACTGGATGCATCACTCTAGAATTCGCCTCACCGGTGTTGTATGCAAATGTAATTGCCTCCATGACTCTCCTTGTCACTCCTGTGTTTGGGCAGCGAAGGACTGTATCATCCCTTTTTGCTGCAGTATTACACAGGGATCACTTCGTGAGTCTTTTCTGATTTATTACAATCCCTAAATCCTTTCCAGAATTAGAGCTCTCCAGAGTGCCCCATCCCATATATATGGCTTTTACTCCTTGTGACTGGATGCTTGACTTCGTATTTTTAAATTTTGCTGTATTAAAATGCCTTTTGTCCAAAAGGGCCCAGATCGCTACTTTTACAGGTGCCGTTCTCTGATCATGTACATGCCCCAGTCTTTGTGCCAACCACAAACTTTACATTTACTTCCGCTTTATTTAACATGAAAATGTTAAATAGCCTCAAGCCTGCAAAAATCCAGGGGAAACGCTCCCATTCAATAATAATAATAATCCATTGTTAATGGCTCTTTGAGATCTGTCAGCTAGCTAGGGCTTAATCCATTCAATGAGCACTTTTAATATTACTCAATGCTAAGTTTTTAATCATAATGCTGTGTTGTCTCACGTCCAATTCTTTGTGGTCTAATACATCTCCACAATTAGTTTATCAAATCAAACATATAATACCATCAAGGAATTAAGTCAGGGTTTTTTTCCTCACAAGGCCCTGGGGATCTTTACCAGTTGAATCCTGCATCAGCTTTCCCATTATTTTGCCCAGGACTTTTGTCAGGCCATCGTTACCAGTCATGTTCCTTACCCTTGTGAATACTGGCACGGCATCAGCATTCTTCCAGTCTTCTAGGTTTTCGCTAGTCTTCCAAAATTTGTCTAATATTAGTGTCAGCAGGCCTGTCTTCAGCCAACATTTCTAGGATTCATGGTTTGATATTATTGGGCCTTCTGATTTAAACGTGTGTGTGTGTGTGTCTAACATTCTCCTTGGTTACTAATGGACTAGAAAGTATTTCATCATCCTCATGCAATATAAGCAGATCATGTTGCTTCTTTCCCCAGTAGAAAACAGCATTATTTTCACTTCTGCTCTTTCTACATCATCACTACCCATTTTACCATTTGCAACTAGTAATGGTGCTGCTGCTGCTGCTTGTGTAAGGTCTGTGGGATTTGGTCCCTGGTTTGATTGGAAAGTTCCCCTGCTATCAAATGGTTCAGTGTTTCATTTCTTTGTTCCTTTTTTTCCCCACATCACTGTAACAATCACTTCTATCATGCTTGATCCACAGCATATTGAAATCAATGATAGTCTTTTCCTACTTTTTAGTGGGCTTAGATTAGACCCCCAGTTAAATTAGTCATGGAACTA
>NW_005841899.1:580765-625155 GCF_000455745.1 Alligator sinensis | reverse complement strand
CCTGCTTCTCTCCCTTCACTGCTCTTCTCATGCCATTAATTAAAGACAACAAAGTGATCTAAGATCCAGACATTTTTGACCCAAATTTTGTAAGTGATCCTAAGCAGAGAACTGATACCTAAAAGAAATTAATCTGATCCATTTGCAGTACTATCAAGCTTTTTCCACCTACATTAATGCAGTCTTGATAGTATTTAAGGCATGTATTAAAGATCAGGTTTTTGATCTTGAAGCACCTAAACTGGGATTGGAAAACTCAAAGCATGACCTACAAACATCTCTCATAATGAATGATGCTAGTGAAACAACTCATGCAAATTCTGAAGTAATCGTAAAGCTGGATTTCATATTGTATAGCATTGTTCTAAGAAACATACAGTTTGTTTGTACTGCAGGCAAGGCTCAAGCCAAGCTGCATGATTTTTTCCTGTAGTTAGTTGCAAACTCTGTTATTACTGTGAACTTTAGACACAGGTATAAACTTTTCATCAAGCTGTTATTGATTATAATACTCTGCTAAGGTCATGTGATAAAGCTCTGGAAAAACAACTGATTTTTGTTTGAGCTTTTAAACCAGAAAAGGCAGTCATGATTTTGGAGAAATAATGACAGCAAAATATTGCTCAAATGAAGAGAACATTTAACATTACATCAGGAAGATGCGAAATCAAAAGAATTGCTGCCCAATGTGTCAATGGAAAGTATGTGAAGCAAGACGGGGGTCTAATTCCTAATTAACAAACTCTGCATCATAACTGGGGACCTTAGGAGGCGTCAGGCATTGAATGGATAGGGAGACTGGGATGATCTCTTACCTTTAGAAACAGTCCTTGAGAGACCTGGCTAGGTCATTCAAATAAGCCCTGTGCACCATTGCTGGACCAAAATGTGATCTAAAACCTGCAAAGGATTCAGCAGAAATATGGCTGGCATAAACTGCAAGCCCATGCCAGCCCAGGGAGAACTTGAGGACAATGCTAGTCTGTGGAGCAATTCTCTGAGAGCTGCTCTCCACCAATGCAAGTCAAATCAACATTGAAGTGGTTTTATTTTTAGGGCACAGAAAGGTGGTATAAAACCAGGTGGACTGACTCATTTCCCTGTGTGTGCTACATGTAGAAGTATAGCTTCTTGGGGAGAATCTCCCCCCTGTTTATTTCCTGTCCTTCTAATCAGAAAATATGTGACATTTTCTTCAGCTGCTATTGTTTAACTGGGAAGATAAATGATAAAAATAATGTGCACATTTTCAGAAGTTATGGTTAATATAGATCTCTCATAAGCTGTATTTGTAAGCAGCCATCAAATGTTAATGAAACATTTACAGACTCCCTCTTGGTCCTAGTGTATCTTATGAACTCCTTAGACTGTAGGCTCCTCAGGGCAGGGACTATCTTTTGTTCTGTGCGTGTACAGTGCCTATTACAGTTGGGTCCTAATCTACACCCCTCCCAAGCCACTACCACAGAGATAATAATAATAATAATAATGTGCTGCTATCTAGAATACAGGGTAGGAAGATGTGGAATATTTTTCCTTGAGCTGAATAGACTTCATCACTCCAGTAAGGCCTTAAGTCTCAAGACACTTAACTTTGGCTCCCACTGAATTACTCACACACGTAAAATTAAGCACACACTTACATTTGTAGCTGCAATAGCCTAATGGAGGTCTGTGAACCTGGCAGCTTTTGCTGGTGAGCATAGTGTAACAGAGACACCCTGGCTTTTCCTCTAAGCCCATGGTAGTCTCTCCATACTCCAAAGCAGGGGTGTCAAACTCATCTGATCCTCTGGCTGGTCTGTGGCTCAGACTAGGACCAAATCCCTGTGTATTGTCTGCAGTGCCAGGTCCAGTCCATGTGCTGGTCCCAAGGCTTGCTGTGCTCATGGCAGCAGGGCCAGCAGAAAGCATGTGCTGCCCACAGTGTCAGCTGGACCCAGCACTGCAGACAGCCCAAAGGTCAGTCCAGGGCACTATATGCAACCTGTGTCCTGGACTCTCTGTGCTCCATGCAATGCTGGATCCAGCCTGCACAGCACAGGCAGCACGTGCCCTCTGCCAGCCCCTGCTGCTGTGCATGCATCGAGCCTTAGGACATGGACTGGCCATGTGCACAGCACAGGAGGTCAGTCCGGGGCATGCAATGCTCCACCAGACTAGCCCTGTGCACTGCTTCCAGACCCAGACTGGTCCCCTATGTTGCCTGTCCCGTGACCCCTGGGCTGGATCATACAGCTCCACGGGCCATATGTTTGACACCCCTGCTCTACAGCATTCACACCCGCCATATGAGACATGACAAGTGGAGGGCCTGGGATCGGATGCCTCTTTTCCCAAAGAGTAACCTGTAAATTAATGCTGACAGCCCTAATTATCCACATGCCCTCTGTACACTGTGGAAGCCCCATTTGGCTCATGGGAGAAGTGGAAGCAGATTGAGAGCAAGTGCTGAAGTGCAGAGGTCACACATCTACTGACCTACCTACTTCTATCTGTTTAAAGAGAAATGCATCAGAAACTCTGGGTCAGCATCTGATCCCGCTTAAGTGGTGTCATTCAGCAGTGTCACTGGAGCAGTGTCAGTGGAGAGACACAGGTGTAATTGAGAAAGCTAGCGCACCTGTGCATAAATATAAGGCAACCCAATCCCACATGTCCCTATCAGCAACCTTTTCAGGCTGCTGGCCAGAAAGACCCATTTTCAATCAGAGCTGGGCAGGCACTGGGTCCCAGCTGCCATCACCACTTTTCTCCACTGGAGCACAGGAAGGAGCACCTACCAATGGAGGCTGCTGAAGCCCCTCCACCAAAGCCCCACATCTAACCCCAGGTGTCTTGCTACCTAGAGCAGGGGGCCTGGACTCTGTGATCTGTGAGATCCCTTCCAGCCCCTAGTGAGCTATGAATCTGCAGGCTGGATCCAGTGGCTCTGTGGATATATATGCCAATCCCTTCCATATATGAAGCTGCATGTAGGGGAACAGCATGGCCCAATGACACTCTTCCATCTTTTCAAACTGAAGGGGCAGATCATGGAACAGAGCTAATTAGTAACCTAATAAGGAAAGAGAAGCAAATGCCTGATGATAAATTCATACTTGCACAGATCTTTTGCCGAGCCGCCTTTGTACACCTGTTCTTCCTGAAGCAGTTTAAGAATATGATTTCCTTATTGAGCAGTTGTGTGACCTTGAGCAAAATGCAGATTCAGTTTAATAAACAGCAAGGAGAATACTTGCTGTATATTTTTTAAATTGGATTCACAGAGCCACTGAAGAGTTTATCAAATTGCTTCTTTTACTCTTGTGGGAGAAAGTACTGATGGTCAACTCTGTAGGCAGTTGGCAAGACTGCTGTTCGTTTCAGATAGCTCCTACCGTTTCAGCTCCCAAGAAATGTTGTTTTATGTACCTATGTGAAATAATTATTTAAAGTCAAAGACTTTGGGTTACCTGGCAACCTATAAATGAAGCCTTTTTGAAAAGGGACCTGAAAAGGAGGAACCTATTGAGTGTCTTTCACAATGTTCCCTGTACATTGTAAATGAGACTCTTTCATGAAAGATGCATTGAATAGAGATGGCATTTTCCCCTCTGGGACTTTTCTGTAGTCAGAAATATTAGCAAAATACATTTATAAATAAAAATATTAAAGCTTCTCACGGTCCTGCGTGGACCTACCAACTCTCACTAACAGCTAGGGAGCTTTAGTCCTCCTTAAGGAATTAACTAAATTTTCTTTCCTCCTTTAGATAAATTCAGTCCTTTGAAAAAGTAGAATAGAAGCCAGAGTGGGAACTCAAGAGTGAAGACAGAATGGGCTGGAGCATAACAAGTGTCTCTACTTGATCCCAATCAGTGTCCCTGGACCCTGAAGGGATCACATCGAGATGTCATCTGGTCCCAGAAGCAGTATCTGATGGTCTCACACAAGGATCTTGAGGTCAGCTTCTAGTTGCCTGGCAGCATGCCAAGAAAATATCCTTCCCTGGTGTTGTAATTCTCAAATGAGATTAGGCCAGACTCTCCAGAAGGGGAGTGGGGGCCAGGCAGGAGCCCTGTCCTAAATGAATTGGTAGACTACTTCCAGCCCCTAAACAGGGGACGTGCAACTGGCAATGAGACGGCCTGGAGGAAACTGTGCAAGAAAGAATCCCCAATCTTCCTTCCACTCGAGCTACTCTAGGGTAGCGGACTAATTTACGTCTACTCCGCAGAGTCAGATTAGCAGCTAATGCGTTGTGTTCACTCCAGCTGTCGCTTATCTCCCTGGTTGTACCCGCTGCCTTGTGTCACTAGCACTCCTACACTCAAGTGGACAGTTTGTGTGTGTGGACTGGGCTTGTGAGGAACAAAATAGCTATAATACAGAGCAACTTTGCAGTAAAGAGAACCTGTCACATTTTATTCAGGGAAGTAGTTAATACGTTGCTAATTGTGATGGTGTTGTCTAGCCATCCTTGAGAACCGGCCTCCACAATAATTTTGTCTAGGTTATTAAATAACCATTGGATGTTAATGACCTTTGTTCTTTATGAACCTGTGCTCATAAAACCAGAAGATTGAAATGTTCTGCACCCTGCTAAGGGTCTACTTGGTCTTATGAAACAAATAGCATCAAAATGCTTTTACAGTGATATCTCCATTAAAATTAGCACAGTCCCTCCCATTATCATCTTAAGTGAAACACTAAGAAAATAATTTGTAAAATATGTAGTCTATAGTGGATATCAGCCAGTATTAAATACCTGCTATCCTTAAATATGTTATTCAGTCTACATAATATCCATTTTTTACCAAGATACCACTTAAGATTGGATCAGATGCAATTTTGTCAGTTTTGCTACTATCATGTTAATGAGAAAAATCAAAACCTAGGAATTAGAGTTAAAAGAAATCCCAGGAAAAGAGGGAAAAAAAGCAAAAAACATGTGGCTCCTTAATTATACTTGGAGCCTGTCCTCTTTAATGGGTGTTCTTTGCCAAGTCAAGGAGAGAAGCGAGCTCATGCTGGTTTCTGCAAATGCACCAGCAGCAGTAGCATACATGCATGCAGCTGTAAATATCTGGTGCACAGATGTCTGATTTGGTATTTACATTATTTTAAACATAAATTAGAGGGGCAGATGTATAATCTGGGAACACATCCAGGTTCTTTTTTTAAGAAAGAGTGACATTCAGTAAGGCTTTTCTCTGGTCTTTGGGTTTGTTTTCTTTTATTGTTTTGGGGTTTTTTTGTAGCAAAATCCATTAAAAATGGAAGCAACAAGAAATATAATTATTTTTGTTTATGCATTTTTATGCGTAAGCATCACATTTGATTTAATTCTGCAATATGTAGCAAAAAGGCCCGACTGTGCTTACATTCGTTTGGATTTGCAAGGAACCTAAAGAGTCTTTAAACTGTCTGTTGTTTTAAAGGGGCCTGGGGTAACTGAGAATTCCCCAAACCCATAATAGGCCTAAGTTATTTGTTCAGGTGCTTCAGTTTTTTTCCTTCACAGTTCCTAGCACCAGGTTTCAACATAACAGTCCCCCAAGAGTAATGTTCTCAGTGCCCCATCCTCTAAAAGCACCACTTTTTTTTTTTCCATCCAGGAAGAGCACACACCAACTGCTGAAACTTCCTCAGCCTGATGAAGGGTTTTTGAACCCGAAAGCTTGCTTAATAACTATTCTCCAACTATTTGGGTTGGTCTAATAAAAGATATCAAATTCACCCAAGGAAACTTGTCTGCCACTGGAAATGAGGCTTTCACTAGGACTTTTGTTTCTAGCATTACTTCTCTCTGCTGCAAGTAGCAAAGCAGAAATGATCATAGCTGGAGAGACTGATCATTTCACTGGCAGGATCCAAGAGTTCAGCGTGGGATGCCAAGAGTTCAGTATTGTTTCTGCCTATTCAAATTCATATAGGAAAAATGCCAAAGTAATTAGAGAATTGTTGTACTTTCTGTTTTTTAATAAAGGAGTTCCCACTTAGACGGATGGGTGAGAGATTAGTGACAAAAATCTTGCCTAGATTAACCCCAGCTACATCTACAACTATTGTTTTCTGAGCATCTGGGAACAACACAAGATAAACAGCTTAAATAAGAAAGCTTGTCCTTGCTTCTCCACTGCAGCATTAGCATCCCATACAGAAACATAGACCACTTCAACTGGTGTCATCAGCATTCATTCCTACAGTCGTGTATGCTTTGAGGTTAGCGATAGAGAGTCTTCCATGCTAGAATATGTAGAGGGAAAAGAGGAGCATTGTGAGGTTTGTTAGCTGTACTGTAACAATGGCAAGTTCAAAACAGAAAGGAAATAGCTTTGCTAAAGCTAGTGTTTGTTATACAGTACTTTCATCTCTGGCAGAGAAAGAGGGCTATGGAATTTGGTAATTACAATAAAGTCAGCCACTGTTTAATCATCCGAAACCTAAACCTTAAGCTGTCCTTCCATGGAAGTGTCACATCCCACAAGCTTCATAATTAGGCTTCGTGATGAATAAGAGCTATGATACTGAATACATAAGATCAATAGGAAGCTGGCATTGGGTCTATTACTGGTGAAAAGATGGGAAACAGTTGGAACATTTTTGAAGACTTGAAAGCTTTGCAGTAGGCTTTGTCCGTGGAAGGAAGAAAACAAACAAAACACGGGTTTTATTAACCCTCAGGTTACAGTGGTGTACATCCTTAATTACAGCAGAGGAAGTCAAGGTCTCTTACTCTCAAATCACAGGCTGGGTGTTTCTACATGATCAACTGATCAGATCAGAAAGAATGGAATATGCAAGTAAGAGAATATGAACAACCTAGAAAGGGTGCTCAATTAATCAAGTGGCAAAATGGAAAGTTCACCTAAAGAACGTTATGTCACCAAGTATAAGGGACACACTCAGCCAGTTTGTACAGAGAACCCTTTTACAACCTACTTAAAGTGAGCCTATGTTTGGCCAGGTAGTAATTAAATTACTAATACCTGCCCCATTGCTAAGTAATTTGGTAACTAGTAGCTAAGGCAATTTAAAATTTATTCCTAGCTCTTCTACTGATGCTTTGTGTAACCTCAGGCAAGCTTTTACATCCGTTTTCAAACTTGGGTACATGAACTAGGACTATATCTATACCTATACCTATAATGAGAAAAACACCAGGTAATCAAAAAATGGGTTCCAGTGAGTTCAATAAAAGTACAGGGACGCACTGCCACTAACTTGTTCTGATAAGGGTTTGTAAACCCACCTCAGATACTGTTACAAAAGAATAAGGTCTACAGAGCCCTGGACTTGTCTTCCTGTACTCACCAAGGGGACACCCACTTGTGCAGATGTTCCAGCATCTCGGTTGGGGCTGTTGCTTGGAGAATTGACTGTTATTGTTAATCATTTATTGTAAGCTGCTCTCAGCCTTTCTAGATAGAGTGGGGTATCAATCTATATAATACTAATAAATGCACACACCTCAAACCAAAAGGACACTTAACAATGTTTGTGTAGTGTCCGTCCCTATTCCCATTGAAGTAAAAAACAAAAGTCCAGTTAATTTTAGCAGAAAGAGCATGTCCATACAGCATAGATTGTAATATTGCAGATGTTTTACTAAGTTTGTTTTCATTTTTCAGAGACAAGGAAGCACCAGCAGATTAAACAAGTGTATTCCAAGCACTGTCAGGTATCTGTCTTCCCAGAACTCAATCAAAAACTTAATGGAAATCAGTTGAATGTCTAAAATACAGCACTCTGCACCATGCAGTGCAATAATTATGCACAATTAAAGCCTACTGTGCAATTTTGCTACCATAAAAGCTCACTGACTCAGACCAATTTAAAAAACTAAATGGGACTGTTACAGAATCTCTTTCCATGATTAAATACCAATTCACAACTTCGTCTCCATGGCTCCTATACATTTTCCAATTTGGTTCCCTCTTGCTTTTCATGGTTATAATGTTTAAAGCCTAAGCTTTGAAGAAGGGACCAGAATAATTAGCATTAAAATAGCTTAGAAGGATACTTCCATGTTTAGTACTGTATTTAGGAAGTGTGCTTCTGATACCACCCTTATGGGCTCATGCTGGGGACTGAATAATTAAAACAATCATGGCATTTAGGAAAGGTTTTATAAATAAAAGAAAGCTGTATTTATGCTGAATATGGTAATAAGTCATACGTGCTCCCTGCTTTGTGCAAAATCCACAGGAACTGATAGGTGTACGTGTGTATTTTTTATCCAGAACAACAAATATAAGAAGTCTAACATATGCATTAGGCTGGGTTAACTATATAATACCTAGTTTTAAAAGGTCAGCTAAATACAAGTCCCTTTAGAAAATGTTGCTAATTCCTAAAGAATATGAAGTTTGCTTAGACTCCGCTACCAGTTAATAGACATAGTAATATAAAGTGGAAAGGAGAAGAAGTCATAAGAGCACGTAGCAGGAACCGTGGCTAAAGATTCAGTAACTTGTTTCTTAGTTGTCAAGGTAATATGCAATCACAGAGCCCTAATAGACTCATTTCTCCTCATGGATAGCCACCAGCCAGCCTTTCCCAGAAATGCTTCTTTTCATCTCTACACGACAGGAAAGTTGGAAAGAAATCTTGGTCTTATCAAAATCAAATGGGTTTTTCACCATTGACTTGCATGGGAGCAGGATTTCACCCTTTCTGCATCTCCAATATGTTGAACTGGCCTCATTGTAACAGTTGGATGTTCTGTTGTTGGTAAGTGTGTAGCAGACTTATGTCCAGATCAAAACTGGGCCCCTTTGGTCCCAAAATTTTTCTCTGGGCTTCCTCCTACCCAGCTTCAACCCTTTTCATCTGGCTGAGACCCTTCAGCTCAGGTCCACCACCACCTCGGATCCTAGCTTCCTGGGTTTCAGCCCCCAAGTAATGGAGAATACCTCTCAGGTCCTGGGTTTCAGCCCCCAAGTAATGGAGAATCCCTCCCAGCAGGTTGCCTGCTGGTGGCCTCCTCCATCCTTGCAGCCACAAGCTGGTCCTCCAGCTTTAAGCATTGTCAAAACAAACACAAGCAAACCACTTTCCAACAAAAAGTCACCCCACTTGCCTCATTGCATACCCTAAGCTGCCCCTTGGCTTTCTCCTTATAGCCCTAGGGGGATTGCTTAGGTATCAGGCAGGCTATCTTCTATAGCTCTCTTCTTTTGGAAATCCACTCTATACAAAGCTAGACTTCCCCTGTTAGCTCTCAGGCCCTGGTTTTATGTACCCCAGAGCTTCACCCCTTCCTGTCAGCTGGCTCTCCAGTCATACACAGGGGTTTCTGCCTTTCTTGATAATCAGCCTACCCCACACCCCCCACCCCAGCTGCTGCAGCTTAGCTCAGCTGCTTCTATTTGGATTAATGAGATTTGGCTGTTCCTGCCCTGCAGCCTCCCAAAGACCTTAACAGGGCCCAGCCTCACAGCCTGTATTCATGTTGAGGCTGGCTTTTGTAGCTGTTGGCCACTATGGGCTACAAAAGTCCTGCTCCCCCTCTGATTGCTGTTAACAGGGTTGGAGTTCCCTGTTACAGGCTGGTAACCTTGGGGAATCTTGGACCTCATACTGGAGATGGTGGGGGGGAAACAACCCCAGCAAGCCAATAATGTGGTCTCATAGGTCTTGAATCTCCAGGAGAAGCTTAAGTCACTGGGTGAATTTGCCCAGGAAAATCTATGGTGGGCCCAAGCCTCTCAGGAGGGGCACTACAATAAGAAGGCAGTGCTCTGCAAATTCAGCCCTGGGGATTGGGTGGCTCCTCCTTTTTCTATCTTTGGAGTCAAAACTGATGACTCTCTGGCAGGGACCTTATGAAGTAATCTGGTGGGTTGGGTTGGTTAAGTATGAAATTAGGCAACCAGACTGGCAGAAGTGCTAATAGATCTATCAAGTCAACCTCCTGAAACCATAGAAGGCTAAGGAGTGCCACTGTATAGCTCCCTATGCTCCTGAACCAGAGCTAGGACTGCAGGCAGGTAGGGGGAGGGGATGATACAGTTTGGGAGTGACTTCACTCTGGGGTAACTGAAGCAAGCCCAAAGGCTGGTCTGCCCATTCCTCAGCATGTTTTCCTTACATCTAGGATGAACCAACCTGGTGGCCTACCAGATCCAAATGGAGCACCCAAGCAAATTCCCATCCACCGCCCCAAAGAATGAAGGAGATGGTGAAGCAGGAGCTATAGGCCATGCTGGACTTCTGGGTAATGAGGAATCACACAGTGACTGGAGAAGTCGATTGTGCTAGTCCCAAAGCAGCGTGGCACTATGAGGTTTTGCAGTGACTTTCGTAAGGTCAATGCAATCTCAAAATTCAGTGCTGCAGGTCAACAAGTTACTGGACCAGTTGGGACCTGGTACATTACAACCCTCAATCTGACAGAAGGGCTTTAGCAGATCCCATTAATACTGGAGTCTAGGGGAAAGATAAACTTTGCAACCCCCTTTGGCTTATACCAATTCTGGACAATTACTTTTGGGTTACATGGGGCCCCCGCCACTTTCCAGAGGTGGATGGACTGGATCCTGCAGCCTGATCAGGGGCATGTGGCAACATATTTGGATGACACAGTGTTTACCACCAGACATGGCCAGAGTACCTGGATCATGTGGCCAGTGTTGCGGTCACCCTGGGAAATGGGTCTAATCACAAACCTGACCGAATGTCAGGTGGGGAAGATGGAAACCACACACCTGGGGTACACTCTAGGGAATGGACAAATATGGCTATTGGTGGATAAGGTCCTGGTTTTGCAGAGGTTTCTATCACTGAACAGCAAAATCCAGGTACACCAGTTTCCAGGATTGGCTGGGTACTACCAACAGTTTATACCTGCATGCTTTTCAATTGCAGGCCCCTTCATAGACCTTCTGAAGAAGGACCATCCTCAGAAGTAAATAATAGATCCAAGGAGGTGATACTTCCCCTCTATGCGGCATTGGTCAGACCATAGTTGGAGTCCTGCATCCAGTTTTGGTCGCCATGCTTCAAGAAGGATGTTGATAGACTCAAGAGGGTCCAGAAGAGGCCCACTTGTATGGTTAGGGGCTTACAGGACCAGCCAATGAGGAGAGACTGAGAGCCTTGGACCTCTTCAGCCTCCACAAGAGAAGGCTGAGAGGTGATCTTGTGGCCGCCTACAAATTCATTAGGGGGACACAGTAAGAGATCGGAGATGCTCTGTTCACCAGGGCGCCTCTTGGGGTAACAAGGAGCAATGGTCACAAACTGACAGAGAGCAGATTTAGGCTAGATATCAGGAAAAACTTCTTTATGGTAAGGGTGGCCAAAATTTGGAATGGGCTTCTGAGGGAGGTGGTGCTCTCCCCTACCTTGGAGGTCTTTAAGAGAAGGCTGGATAGGCATCTGCCTGGGGTCATCTGACCCCAGCACTGTTTCCTGCCTAGGCAGGGGGTCAGACTCGATGATCTGTTGAGGTCCCTTCCAACCCAAACATCTATGAATATATAAAGTTACAGTGGACCAGAGAATGTGCCCAGTTGCTCCGCATATTGAAGGCTTGCCTATGCCAAGAACTAGTCCTGTACAAACCAGACTTTTCAAAGGAATTTATATTCCAGACCAGTGCTTCCAGTAGAGGGCTTGGGGGCAGTGTTGTCCCAAACAGTGAATGGGGAGGAACACCCCATCCTCTATTTGAGCCAGAAAGCTATTCCCAAGGGAGAAAAAATACTCTGTCATTGAGAAAGAAACCCTGGCAGTAAAATGGATGGTAGAGGCCCTCCAGTATTACCTGCTGGGTGGGACCTTCACCTTGATCATGGACTGTGCACCCCTCCACCAGTCACACACCATGAAGAAGACAAATCCCTGAAGTATGCAGTGATACCTGGCCATACAACCCTTCTCCTTCCAAATCCATCGTAGGGTTAGAAAAACCCAGCTCAATGTAGACTTTTTTTTCACGAGAGGAAATCCAGGGAGGGAAGTACCCTGAAAGGGGCCTTGAGTGGGTGGGTTGGCCCCATCCCAGTATGCTTGCAGCCAATGCCAGGCCTCCAGGACTGGCATAAAAGGGAGAAGTCCCGCTCAGAAAGGAGAGGATTCCTGGAGTTGATTGAGCCTGGCTCTTGGTCAGACATCCTGGGAGGAGCCAGCTCTGTGGGGTCCCAGCCAGTGTAGGCACCTGGGTAGATTACAGCCAGGGGGCTGGGGCGGTGCCCCTTTACATGGAGAAACCCATCTTTTCTTGTCTCCATCTCTGAGGTTCCTTTCTTGTATATCTGTTTTGTTTTGCCTTTGAAGAAGAAGGCTCCGACAGAAACAGCTCCAGCCTTTCTCAGCTGTCTTTTCCTGTTATTCCCCAAAAAGGACAGTTAATACAATTTGGAAGTCTGTCAAAAGGATGAGGATTTCCTTATAAAAACCCTGCAGCTAAAGGTAAAAAGAATAAGGAATATTATTTAAAAAACCCCAGCCCTACTTAACACGTTACATTTCAAATCTTTAACAAACTTTTTTTTTTGGGGTGGAGAGAAGGGGGGGGGGGGGGGGGGGGGCTTTTTTAACAGTGCTTGCTTTAATGGGATTATGTGAGAGGATATCTCTATGCTCAAGATCATGTCCTTTTCTTAACTCTTAGTGTCATAAAGGTCCCATTCTGACCTGTTGGTGTCATAATATAAGAAGGTCATATTAACCTTTTTATTCCCTTGTTCCACTTGTTCCATCAAAAATAACAAACCAGTGTGCGCTCTGTTCACATTAGGATTTAATTGCTACAATATATAAAATGAGCTTGAAATAGAAAGGTTGAAAAATGTGGTTACACACATTTCATTACTTCATTACTAAACCACATTACTAACAATGTGGTTTAGTAATGAAGATGTATTTCTTCTTGTCTTTGTCCTGATGGAATAGTTGCATAATTTTCCATTTTAAAATGTAACAACAAGAACATCTTGTATAAACAAACAAACACAAATCTCAGTTTCTTTCTACTAAAACTTTACTATATCTTATTTTTAACTAGGTCTACCCAGGCAGACATTTCAAAATTAGAAATGAACCAACAAGTGAAACCTTGTCTATTAGGCAGGTTAAACAGATATTAGCCAATTGTTCTGTGCCCAGTTCAAGCTAACAGTCCAATTCCAGCTCTGTTTCAAGCCCCTAAATAATGAACTATGATGTGCCTTCCTCTGAGATCCCTTTTCCTTTATAACACTACACTATAGAAACTCCATTCAGTGGAGATTCTTGGGTTGCTTGAGACCAGAATTTGATACCCGGGATTTGTGGCTAGAGTATTTTCCATATCTGCATGTTCCACTTCTAATGATAAGGCTGAGCCAAGGTCTTAAAACCTCTGGAACAAAATGCCAGACTCCTCTCCTCCAGCAGTCATTTACTTAATAAACGTTTAAGCAAATGATCCAACAGCCAAGCAATGACACATGGATTTTATGACAAGTGTTGAAGAATATCTTGACAATGAGATCTTGAGAGTTCTTGACAAGATATGTGTAGCCTACCAATTCCCCATGCTCCCGACTGCAGAGCATGTGGATGGAACATAGCTCCTTATCTATAAAAAGGCATTCAGAGTAGAGGGATCATGCCACTTTTATAATGTTTTTATTCCAACTAGGCTTCTTTCTACTTGTTTGAATGGCACTATGGATTGTCCAAATGATCTTAGAGTGTTCATTGTACAAAGCTGGCACACAAATCAATAGCAAAATAAGTTCACAGGAGCTTAGGGAGGCCATTCTACAATGTCCAGATGAAGCCAGACAATGTCAAAGCAAGTCTGCAGGGACCACATAAGTAGATCAAAATGAAACGGCATCAATATGAGCTTTTGTTAATAAGGTTATGATTTCAAGGCCATGGCAAACTGTCTTGGCGAGTCTTTATATTAAGATGGTAGGCAAATCTGTATCCATGCATCCTGTATCCAAACAGGCTGTGACTGCAAGGTCATAGGAAAAAGAAGGTGGTTGAATGGGATAAAATATGGAGGAAGAATGATACACACACACACACACACACACACACACACACACAGAGGGTATTTTTAAGTCACTAAGGAAACTTTAACTCAAAACAATTGTCCCTCAGACACAAACGTATCATACTTTAACTCATTTACTTCCATTGTACAAGTCAATACCATGTGTCATTAGGAAGAGATCTGGTTCACCACTGCACATTTTGTCTTTGCATCTTTATAAACAGTTCGTGTAAGTAACCCTTGTACTTCAGCATGACAGTTTGGTAATTTAGTAGAGGTGCGCCCTCTCCCTGTCCCAAAGGAGGTTCACACTCTACATTTTATGAGGCCCAGAAATAAAATTGAGTTAGATCCCTAGTACTACATCAGCTTTACAGTCAAATCTCTTGCTTTTGTCTAAGAGTTGTCTAAGAGTGTTTTGGTATTTGTGCATAATGGGTATGTTAATATTGTATTAAATATAAGACCCCCAAAATACAATATGTTTGGTAATCTCTGGCTGAAACCTAGATACTGAATTTGTAACTCCAGACTGTCAGTCACACTGAAACATAATTTTATTTCCAATATATCAGCATCTTTATTCTTGTAGCATACTTCACTATGATGATGCCCCTTCATGTTTCCTGCATTCAAGGCAGACAGTAAATGAGCTGACTGAATAAAGATAGGAACTAAATATCAAACCAGGCTATTAGCAGTAGAAAATCCTACACTTATCTATTTGAATAAAATGGAAAATGTATAGGTCATTGACTAGAGCCAAAAGGGATCAATTAGTTATATACCTTTGTCTCATATAACCACAGGCAAAGAAATCCTGCCAACCTTGGATTTGAATTTGAAGAGTAGGCTATCAGGAAAGGATCATTAGTAATAGCCCTGAATAAGCTCACACATTAATTAAGAGTAAACACTGTTTCTAACAGCAGTTTCTGCTTCTGAGTAAATCTTATTAAATAGAGACGGCACCAAGAGGAAAATAAAAAAAAATAATAGCAAGTGTCCACTTATATTACAAAAGGATGAAGAGAATAGCTTTTATGAATGAGACCCTAAAGAAAAACGGACAATAATGATACTAATAGGGGTGACCTGTAATCTACCCTTCTGCTCTCCTGGTACAAAATGTATGTTGCATCCCAGAATTGCTAGCAAACATGCAGGTGATAGTACTGCTAAGAAGCAGCTGGATAATTTAGATATTAAATTATTAAAGATAAACAGAACAGTTGACAAAACAAGCTCTTTCTTACATATTAAACAAGAATCCTCAAATGCAATACATAGCAGAGCTGAAGTAGTAATTTATACCTTTGAATCACTAGCTACTTAGTTTATTATATGTTTTGGATCAAAGAAGCCAGACTGGTTCTGAAAATTATTGTATCAACAAAACATGGTCCATACTCTCTGCTCATCCCAGAAGTTGAATGCTTCGTGTTCCCTTTCCTTTACACTTGAATGCAGAACTCAACTTTTAGAAAGCCTGCAGATCTGAGTGACAAAACACTTTGACATTTTGAGAACCCCGTATTTAAAGCTGACAGGGAATGAGTTAAGAAAAAAAGAAGGTATATTAGCTTTAGTTATTTACCTGTAGCTGTGTTTTAAATGAAGATCATTCTTAAAGTCAGACCCTCAGCTGATACAAGTAGTCATAGATCTATGCCTGTTTGTGGCAGCTGATGATCTGTTTTGTTCTGTTCTTGTTAGGCAGTATCTCCTTCAGCTCCATTTGTTAACTACGGTTCATGGCAAAAGTTGCCCTATGCCACTCCTGCTGAGATGTTGCCATTGCCCTTCATTCTCTGACAGTCCATTTCTTCTGTGGTTGAAAATTAAAAGTTAAGTTCCTTAAACAGGAATTTTTAAACCCAGAAGGATGTACAAAAATTTCAGCACCTTAGCACGTGATTGCACAGGTAAGGTATAATCTTTGAGACCCGCATCTTCACATAACAGCATTTACATGTAAGCAATTCTCCCTTTCTAGAAAAACACATCTCTGACACTCAACTTTTGAACATCAGAAAACTCCAAGGTTGTCCCTGGAAAGGAAGGAGGTGAATGCAATAAGCCTACAATGAGCACAGCGTGATTAAAACAACATATGACCGGTTGCCACTCCTTTTAAGATCAATTTATTAACAGAGAGATTGATCTGATAGTTAGACTTCCATGACCTCCACAGTGGTGCTTCAGGCCTTCTGAGAGGCAAGTAGATGTTTTCAGGTGGGATAGGTGGCTAAGGGGGTGTAGGAAATGTGGGGCTCTAAAGATGGGGAGAGTGAACATAAGATCATAAGAAATACCATACTGGGTCAGACCAGTGATCCACCTAGCCCAGCCACTTCTGTCTCCAAAAAGGTCACCAGCACTTCCTCCTCTAGCCTGCTGGCTGGCAGGCCAGATGCTGCTGGCTTCTGCTCCTTTCCCAGGCTCAGACCCATGCTGCCCTCCCCTCTCTTGGACCACTCTGTATGGGAGAGGGAGGATGGCTTACTGGTAGGCAGGGGCAGACCCAGGATTTGGTAAACACAGGTGTAAACCAAAGAGTCCTCCTCTCCCAGCCTCCTCCCCACCAGCCCACTAGTGTGGGTAGACTGCACTGCACGAGCCTCGCGGGGCTTTCTAAAGTTCCCAAAGCAGATAAGAATCCCTGCCTTCCCCTCTGTGCTCAGACACATGTCCCATTTTCCCCACCCTGCCATCCCCTCCTGTTCCCCCCTCCTTCTCCAGCTGCTGCTGTTGCTTTCCCTGCTGCCCTTGGGTTAGGGAAGCTTCAGAGCTGCCACTGCCCACTCCAGCTGGGTTGAGCAGGGGCTGGGCTTAGCTTGGAACAGCAGCAGCAATGGGGAGTGGGTGGGTTCCCCCACACTGCTCGGTCCCCCCCAGGAGCAGGTGTGGGAAGCTGCTGCAGGTGTCGCTGCCCTAGGTGAGCCCTGCCTCCGTGCAGTACAGCTGGAGAGAGCGGGAGCAGCTCTGAAGAGTCCCCCCACCCCCAAGACAGCAGGGAACGCACCCACAGGGGGATGGAAGATGGGGAGGGGAGGGAAAGGGATGGGCCTCTGAGGTTAGAGAAGGGGGTTTCCTTTTCCACTTTGGGGACACTTTTAAAGTCCCCAGTAGCTCCAGTAGCACAGTCCAGTCCAAAACAGGGGTGCAGCCTCACCATTGCATGATCTGCCCCTGCTTGTACAGTAGTCCCATCCCAAGCTGATGGAGAGGAGCTGTAGAACAATCTCACCAAGTTAAATCAGTTGGTATGAAAATGAAGGTGAACTTCAATGTCAACCAGTGTCCTACTATGGTTGTCCAACATCTTGACAGATGAAAGGAGATGCAACTAAGTCAGTCAGTGAGTGGTGTTTGGCAGTGGTGCAGGAGGAAAGCCCAATGCCTGGGTGGCAAGCCTTCCCACAGTGGCTATAGGCCCAATTGTCAGATGGAGGTTGAAGCACGCTCTGCTTCCCGGCTCACCTGCAGGTCTCAGCCTGGGCTCTCTGATGGTTCTCTGCAGTGACGGCACCAGCCTTGACTCAGCTTCTCCAGACTGAGCGGTTGTGGGCAGGGTTCTCCCAGTTGTCAGTGGGAATGCTGAATTTCTTGAGACCTTGCTTGACCTTGTCGCTTTATCTGAGCTTTGGCCTTTCTCTGCGTTGCAGGCTGTTCTCGAGTTGGCCACAGAGCACAGCCTTTGGCAGACAGTCTTGAGGCATGCAGTCAATGTATCCCAGCCAGCAAAGCCTACAAGTGTCCAGTGTAGTCTACGTGGGCTTTAGGCCAGTCCTCTCATGGATCCCACTGTTGGTGATCCATTGGTCCCAAGTGACTCTAAGGATTTTTCTGAGACAGCGGAGGTGGGAGCTGTTCAATCTCCACTCCTGTTTGGAGTATGCGACCCAGCTTTCAAAGCCATAAAGCAGCGTACTGACGACATGAGCCTTATAGATGGACACCTTTGTGTTCAGGGTCAGCAGCTTGTTGTTCCAGACACAAGGTAAGTTTGCCAAAGGTGACAGAGGCTTTTCCTATTCCCACATCAGGTTGTCTATCAAGGTTAAGTGAGCTGGTAAGAGTTGAGTCAAGATAGCAGAAGCGATCTGCGCTGCCCAGCACTTCATTATTGATGGCCTCCTTAATTCTGCTATTAAACCATGAAGAGGTTTTATTGGACTGCTTGATAGTCTTTTCAATTTGTGGCAAACACTTTTTTGCTCAGCATCGTACATGTTATTTTTAAACATCTTCCAGGCTGCCTGCAGGCCTTTTATGTTCTTTGACTGCTACTTTTAACTTCTAACTTCCTCATTCCAAAGTTGTTTATTGGCCTGGTGGATTTTTTGGGCAGACTCTCTCCTGCTACTGAATAGCTACTATGGTTGCTATTACAGATTGGCCCACCAACAGATACCTCTTGAATTAGGTCCTTTGCATTATGCAGGATTAAGTTTAAAATTGCTTCTCCTTGTGTGAGTTCCAGGTTGTTCTGGAAAGCAGTCACTTGTTATCACATCTAGAAATTTTATCTTTGCTTCTTGCTCTGAGGTGTTCACCCAGTGTATGTGGTCTGCCCCACTCTCGTAACTTCTCTGATCTCCCTTAGCATTTTGTAATCACCTTCAGCCTCCAAATCAGGAATTCAAATACAGAATCTCTACCCACAGAGATGATATGGTGGTTTTCCTGTTTGGTTTTTTATGCTGTTACTATTTTGTCCTGAACATACAGCGTCACTCCCCCACCTGCACGTTCTAGTTTGTCATTACTATATAGTTGGTAATCCAGCATAACACTTATTGTCATGTTGATTTATTATCCTTCCAACACATCTTTGAGATACCTATTATATCAAAGTCACCTTTTAATATGATGAGTATCCAGGTTGTAGCCGTATTGGTCTAGAGGAAAAGGCAATCAGGAATCGTAGTAGAGATGATACCTTTTATTAGACCAACAAGATTTTTGCAAATGAAGGGTGTTTGTGCCCAAAAGCTTGCAATTAAAGAATTATTTTTTGCAAAAATCTTGTTGGTTTAATAAAAGATATCATCTCTACTACGAGTCCTGATTGCCTTTTAATATGAGGCATTCCAGTTCATCCATCTTATTTAGGCTTCTAAAATGTGTGTAGAAGAGTTTTTGTCCTCGTTTGGTTGCTTATTACTGCATGTGCTATTTGATTTGGACTCTACACTTCCTGCTTCCCTATTATCCTTTTCAAGACGGGGTAGACTTTGTACACTGTCCCCCTTTGAGGCTACTCAATCTGGCCTGTACTTCTTTCTGCATCTATTGGTGTATAGATAAAACTGGCATGTGCTAAGGCCCTGGGTGAGATTGCTTCTGAATGTATAAAATAATTATTTCACTGGTTTTGAAGTAAAGAATTCATTTCTAGAATGAATGCATTTTCAAAACATCTTTTGTGCGTGTGCTCAGACACTTGGGAAGCTTGGCATAACTGCCATAAAATGTGCAGAGCAGCTATTCAAGGATCCCCAGTGCAAATGAGCACTTACTAGCACACAGCTGCTCTTACAGGTTCTAAAGCACTAGCATCAAGGGCATACGTGAGGATGAAGGGAGGTGGTTGGTATTCCCTGGTATGTGAAGATACCCAGAGGCTGGGATGATTCTTCAGCATTATAGGCAGCTGGCATATATCTGAACATCAACAACGCTAGGATCAGCTTGAGGCCATCTTTGCACACAGATCACAACACTGCTCTTGTACTTTTTAAGAATAAATATTTTGCCAGTATAATTCACTCCCCCCCCCCCCAATGAATTCTCCTGGCTTCTGTGGGTTTTTTCAATTTTGGTTTCTTGTTTTCTTTGCATCTCTCTCAGGCACTGAGATTCTGGCCACAGCTAAGATTGAGGGATTTTGATATATGTGCCCAGCTATTTCATGGTACTTAATCCCAGATATTCCTGGCTCTTGCTCTTCTGTTTTTAGTCATACCAATCAACACTACTGGGGCAAGAAAGAATGTTTCCCGTGTATCAAATTAGCATGGATTGTATGGGTTTTGCCTTTCTCTGTAACAGGGAGCGTGGTTCTTTTCCTAAGATCCTCAAACCAGGTTATTCAAACACTTCCATGCTGCTGCCGTGATGGGGTACTGGCAGTGCCCTTGGTTGCTTTTATGCTTGTCATGATTTAGGGTAATGGGAGCCAGGCCTACTAGACCTTCATCCTCCCTGGGTGTCACGCCAATCCCCTTCCCTTGCCTGCTCTGCTGCTCTGCTATCTGCTTCCTTCCCTGTGCTTCCCTGCCCAATTTGCTACTCTGCTTTCTGCTCCCTATGCTATCTCCTGCAGTGCTTCCCGCTTCCTCCCCTATCTACCATATGCCGCACCGAGCAGCTGCCTGGGGCACTCGTGGCACCTATGCCACAGGTTGGCCACCCCTGGTTTAGGGTGTTCTAGGGAGGTTCAGCTATCATTCCTTGTAGCTGTGGGTGAGCATGTATGGTGGGGATTTGGGGGACCAAAATTGTTAACAATTACCTGTGAACACAGCAGCTGAACTCAATCCAAACGAGGCCCTTTCCAGTCTCATCAGTTCCCAAGCCAGCAGAACTGCTGTGTGGCTGCTGCCGTGGGAAGTGAGAAAGAGGTGGGTGGACAAAAGGGGCAGTTACCTCGCATGAACTTTTAATTGGGCTGCCACATTCTCACTGTGTCTGCTGCTCCTACTACCCTTTTTTCCTGCTCTCATCTACATGCCATTTTTGAGCAACCAGCCTGATTTCCCATGCACATTGAGTCCCAGCCAGAGTCTCCAGCCCTAATACATCTCTGCTACTGCTGCCAGTTAGGCCCTTTCGTATTGGCAAGGCTCTGGGATGGCATCAGTGAAGATAAACTACTATTTGCTATATTGAAAAAATAAGTCTTATAGGTATTTGGAACACTGTCTTTAAATAGCTAGAAGACTTACTTTTAAAAAAGCAACAAATGGTAGTTAATCTTCATTGCTGCCACTAAGGAGACATCAATATTAAAGGGTCTGGACCAGCAGTAGCAGAGGCAAGAGCAGAGATGTATTATTGTTGGCATCTCCAGTCGGGACTCATTAAGAACTAAAGGAACTGGGCTGATTGCCCAACTTGTACAGGTGGGTAGCACAAAGAGGAGAGGAGGCTGCAGGGGAAGACGCCAGGAAGGATAGCAACAGGAGATCAACAGGATGGGAGGCCGTCTAGGCTGAAAGCAGCCAGGATGCTTTGAAAACAGTGTCCCTTCTAATAGCAAATAACCATTTGTTTCTCAGCGGTGATTTTCTCAGCTGAGCTCAAAGATCTTTGGAAAGGAGGGTGAGCACCATTGTTCTCACTGTGCAGAGGGGAAAAGCTGTGTGATGCAAAGGTGATGTGACTTTCCTAAGGACGCACACCAGTGCCCTGTCCAGCCTTCAGCAACATCAATAGAAAAAGACCCATTTGGCATTGCGGTTTGTGCCTAATTCAGTGGCAATAACAGAATATCTGTTATAAGACTGCACTTCCTCCCCAGGGTCCTTTTTGTATTCTGAGCAGCTATGCAGCAGTCCGTAGAAACCAGCTTGTTTTCAAATGCTGGCAATGAAGCCAGGCAAAACAATACTACGATATACTTCTAGTGACATATTCAACAACAAGATCCCAGTTCCTCTTCTTAAAAACACACATCTTCTGGAAGCCACAGATGCATCAAACCTAAGCCAGCTAAACACCTTCTCCTTTCCAAAACTGTATGACAGGGCAAAAATGAATAAAGATGCAAAGTCGGTAACTCTGAGTTCCCCATATCCACATCTGTATTTTAGATTTTAAGATCTTTGTGGAAATAGGTTTCTCCCACTTGCGCTCCTAGCACACAAACGGCACAGAAAAAACATTTAAATATTGAGAGGAAACATAAGACTTAAGGATATACTAGGCATTTTATTTTGTATAAATCAACAGCAAGATGCATGACACTTATAATGGGAGATGAGTACCAGATAACACAGAAACTATGAAAAGTTTAACAGAAAACAAGTATTATTAAAGATATCAAATAAATGTCACTAAAAGTTACCCTGTGCCTCTTTAATACTGTTTCTTGGAGGATTCCCAGTCTTGCCAAGCACAAATACTTAACAAGTCACAAGTCAGGCTCTGAAGATCATAATACAGTGTCTTTTTTAAATGATGAATTCTGACATTTTTATTTGTGTTCTGATATTTAAGCTTTCATGGTTCACATTTTCAAGCATTTATTGGCAATCATGATGGTTAAAAACTTTCTTTTTTGAAAGGTGAGATTCTCAGACCCGCTAGAGCCCAGGGGCTAGGCCTTCAAGACAATCGAGTATTTCCAGCTCTTGTGATATCTTTAGACCAAGCTGTCTCTTCGGAAAACAGCTCCCTCTGAGAAGTGGTTTTATAGCTCTTCACAGTTTTGAAAAACTGTGCCTGCCTCACTGAAGGCAAGAAGACAGAAACTAGGGTGAGCTGTTTCACAGATACCAGGTGGACCCATCCAACTCATCTTATCTTTTGTCCATACCTGGTTAGTCTCTTCATCACATTTCTCCAATCAACGTGACTGGTATTTATAATCCTCACAATAGAGTTTGTGTCTTCCTCTCACTCCCTTCCCTTGGGAAAAGCACTGGAATATATCCCTTTCCGCTTGCTCTGTGTATAGGAGACAAACTACTTTATCAAATCTTTCACCTGTGTCATTCAGAACTGCTCTGGATAAAGAGCATTTAATAGACTCAAAGTTAGGTAGGGCTGGAAGGGACCTCAGGAAGTCATCCAGCCCAGTCCCCTGCGCAAGGTAGGATCATTTTTCGACTGATCATAATTACTTGTCCAGTGTCTATCTAAACTTCCAAGGATGGAGATGCCACAACCTCTCTGGGTAGCTGGATGGTGAGAAATTTCCTCCAACCTGAATTTTCTGTGCTCCAATTTAAGACCATAGCTCCTTGTCCTGTCCCCTGAGACCACAGAAAATAATCTTATCTACATCTTCCGTATAACCACCCTTCAGGTATCTGAAAAGTAGTATCAAATCCCCTCTTAGTTTTCTCTTTGCCAGACAAAATACCGTAGCTCTTTCAGCCTTTCCTCATAAATCGTTCTTCCCAGGTCTCTAATAATTGTTGTCATTCTCCACTGGACTCCTTGTAATGTCCAGTTCTTTCCTGAAGTGAGGGGCCCAAAACTGGATGCAGTATTCCAAGTGAGGCCTCATCAGTGTCAAATAGGAGAATCACTTTCCTTGATTTCTAAGTGATGCTCCTATTGATTCAGTCCAGTATACTATTAACCTTTTTGTAACAAGAACACACTGCTGGCTCATATTCAGCTTATGGTTCACTGTCAACCCACCTGGTCATTCTCTGCAGTGCTGCAGGCTAGTCATGCACAATTACAGGCTGTGGAGGTACTATGATTGTTCTGTCCCCAGTGCAGCTCTTTGCACTTGTCTTTATTGAATTTCATTCATTTGATTCCAGACCACTTTTAGGTTATCAAGGTCACTCTGAATTCAAAGTCACCCTCCAGAGTGTCTGCAACTCCACCCCATTTTGGTGTCATCTGCATATTTGTTAAGTATGCTTTCAATCCCATTCTCCAAATCAATGAAAATATTAAATGCTACCAGAACCAGGACAGACCCCCTGGGGAACCCTGCTCCATACCTCCTCTCCACTTGACACAGAGCCATGGGTGACAATTTGCTGAGCCCGATGATGATATATCTAATTATGCATTCACATAGTACTTTCAACTAGACTGTATTTCCTTAGTTTGCTAGTGAGGATTTTAGGGAAGGCAGTGTCCAAAACTTTGCTAAAGTCAAGGTACATCACATCCACTACCCACCATCCATAAAGCCTTGTCCTAGAAGAAAATAAAGTTGGTTAAATTGGTTCTCCTCTAGGTGCTTATAAGTAGTTTCCTTGAGGACCTGCTCCATAATCTTTCCAGGTATCAGGAGCAAAATGACAGGTCTGTAGTTTCCCAGATCCTCTGTCCCTTTCTTAAAGATGTGCACTACATTTGCCCTTTTTGAGTGATCCAGGAGCTTACCAGACCTCCATTTCTCAAGAGCCAATGGTTATGAAATTACATCAGGCTATTCCTTCAGTATCTTGCAATGCATCCCATCTGGTTTTGTTGATCTGAATAAATCCAGCTTCTCTAAGTAATCCGTAATATGTTCTTCCACTATTCTAGGCTGCTTATCTCCTATCTTTGCTGCCAACTGCATGTCATCTACTAACTGACCTTATTTAAGAAAACTAATGTAAAAGGTGCCAAATCCTTCAGGCCTCTCTATTATTAGGTTGCCTTCTGCATTCAGTAAGGGACCTGTTTTCCTTGATCTTCTTCCTCTGCCATACTTGCAAAATTCTTGTTTTATTACCTTTTACATGCTATGCTAGTTGCAACTCATTGTGCCTTGCCCTTCCACTTCTTTTGTTTTGGCCCATGTAATATTCCTATAATCTTGCCTAATTTTCACTTGCATTTGATAACCTCCAATACTAACACATGAGTGGATCGTAATGACTGCGTCATTGTCTCTTAAAAGTCTTTTTACAGGAAGGATTCCAGTCTCGGTAAGGCTCATTACTAGCCAGGGAAGGAATTTTTCATTCATTTTTATTTATACACTTCCTATTCTCTGAGCAGTCCCACTTACAAAATAAAAAGCAGCAGGAGCAGGTATATCAGCTCCGATTAACAAAGGATGGTACAGGTGGGTTAGCACCCAAAGCACGCACCTGGGAAGAAAATGAGCAGCGCTGAATCGTGTGTTCTAAAACCACATTTTAGCTGAAATAATTTAATACTGTTTTACAGAAGTGCTTGTTTATGAAACAAATCCTCTTGGTTGAAGAGGTTTTAGTGCCCATTCGTTTGGGATGGTTTGATTGGGGGTAGACCTATAAACATTGGACAGAGAGCCTAGGGAGAGATGAAATGGATGGGGTAGATACGCCTCTATTCCCCTTCAGATCAATTGCTCCCCTTCCTGCACTCAGGTTAACACATCTCCAACAGGAGACATCAGTCTCACATACCATAGGCTTGATTTTACAGCCTTTATTTATGAGAATAAGAGGTCAGAGCCTCTGTTTTGCAACTGCTGTGCTGCCTACTGCCCCACAGATCTGATTTTACGCTCATATGTGCTACTTATATACATTTCTCTGGAAGACTACAATAGGGGTCTTTGTTTGAAAGAGGCATTCAACAGTCTGGTACCTAAGTTCTCTGGCAAGTTGCCTGGGAAGGAATGGCTCAATGTTATAGAGCTAGAGGACACTGTAATACATTTATGAAGTAAGTGATGCTCTCCTTGTACTGTGTAAACAAGCATTATACTTGCACAGAGTAATAATGGGTTTCTCATCACTGTTAACAGCATGATTCTAGTAATTAAGCCAAATAAGCCCCGTAAATGATGCAGCAATGGTAGGCTCCAACAAAGAATAGTCAATTTAAATAATTAACCAGTCTTTATGGTATGACCATCTTCATGTCACAGCAAAGTTGTTGTGCAGCGGATAACATTACAAAGAAGAAGAAAAAAAACCCCCTGTTTAATTTTTAAACTAAAACGAGCTCATCTTACTGTTTATGTAGGCGTCTAACAAAAATTAAAAATAAGCTTACTCCTAAGGCAATAAGCAACGGTTACTTTAAAAATATTGAGAGTTGCCAAGTTTTTGTAATCAATATGAATGATGTTCTTGGTTTACAAATGAAGATACAATTGACAGGAATGTCTCCTGTGTATATTTTTCTTTCAGAATCATGGGGCAGAGGAGGAGGAGGGAGAGGGGGTTGCATTTTTATTTTTATATTTTAAAGGTTTTAACTCAGCTTGGCTTAGAAGCTTTAAAACTTCACACCTGAACAAAGGTCATTTAGCTCCAGCCGGACAGGAAGAGTTGCATGTGAATTGGGGCTTCCCCAGATGAAGGAAGTGATGCTGGGAAAAAAAAGTGGATGCAGAAGTTGCTCTAGAGAATGAGGAATAAAGCTAGATTGGCAATCTCTAGTTTGTGTGTATATTTTGTCTTAAATTTTAAAGATTTGCAGAGTAATTACTAGGCAGCCCGTGATCACAAATTGTCTAACAAGACGGCACTGGAAACATTCAGAGCAACAGGCTAATGAGAACCGATAATGAAAGCCCCCAAAGTCGGTTCAAAACACCGGAGATATTAGACCTCAGGAATTCCTAAACTCCATCCCAGCCATAGCCCAAGGGCACTTAGCGCATCTTTTCTTTTAAGAGGGGAAGAGAAGCAGCCTGCAGGTGTGGCAGCCGCCAATTCAAGTCGTCTGAGTAGAAGGGGTCTGGTTTGAAGCATGAACCCAGGGCCTGAGCTGGTCAGGCAGTCGAGCCCCGAGATCCATGGGGAGAGGGGCTCCTGGGTAACATCTGAGCTAGGGGTAAGCAACTCCGGTGGTTTGTGGAAGGGACTAAGAGGAGGCAAGGAGGTCCCCAGCTGGCCCAAATGAAGAAAGGGGCCAGAAAGCCCAGAGACTGTCAGCCCAGGAGGGGGCGCCAGCAGGGCCAGGGATCCCATAGGTCTCACTGGCCCAAGAGCGGGGCCAGGGCCCAGAGATAAGCTGAAGACTGGTGGGGCCAGGGGAGCCCAGGAGTCTCGACTGGCCTAGCAGCAGGGCCAGGGCTCAGGCCCAGAGAGAGAAGCCAAACACTGGAAGTCACAGCCAGAGACTAAGGGGGTGAAGGAGCCTGCAGCCCAAGAGGGGTGAAGACTGGGGCTGAGAGCCTATAGCTCAGGCGGGGCACATGGCAACAGGCATAAGCATCATTTGCAAGATGTGTGTGTGGTGTAAAGGGCAGTCGGAGCCATGTAATTAGCCCTTAATGCAAGTGGAAGGGGAGGTTGCCCAAAAGAGAGCAACGTTGATAAGAGCTGAGGGGGCTCCAGGGGCCTTACAGCCACCCACGCAGCAGGACCCTTTTACACTAAGGAATGCCAAGTTTTAGAATACAGTTGGTTAACAACCATTTCGGAGATCTATTGTACCATAGGACGATAAACCGTGACCAAAGAGGAAATCTGAACATGAGTGTGCCTGTGCCAGTGCATGTGCACACGAGAAAGTCAATGAAAGGGATATAGAAAACGGCTCCGATTCCATCCACTGCCCAAGCCATTAGGAAGCAAAAAAGCCAAGGTAAATTAGTATTGAAACTTACTTTGGAGACCAGTAAAGCTGTTTGGAACAGATCTACTTGAAGAGTCTTATTCCAAGATTTTATTCATTAGGAAGCATATAGCTATGCAGTAACAAGAGACAAACTATAATAGTCTGTCTCCCTGCTTTTACCAGTGCTATGTTACAGAGTATCATAGCATTTTGGATATTGTTTCTTGTGATGGTGACTGAGAGTTTAAATTGGGAACTTCGGGGATATTTAATGACCAGATTTAATGGCCCAGAAAATTCCTTCTAGTCTTGTGTGTCCCTAAGAAATCTGCTGTTTCTATACCAGGTTGATTACAGGCATATGAGAATTGCAGGCACAAATATATCTGAGTGCAGAATCCAACCCTACATATTTCAATAATTTGAGAATAGATGAACGAAGTAAAAAAATCTTTAAAAAAAAAAAAATTCCCTTGGTATTTGGAGGGTAGTTTCAATTCACAGAAATATTTTAAAGAAATAATTAAAAACATTGAAAGCTCAATTACATGAAGGAAGGTCAGCATGAAGTGCTGATTAACTCTAAAACCAAGGGTCAGGAACAGACGAGTCATGATCTTTCTATCATGTTATGTCACTTCTTATATAGGCAAGAGCTCTCTTACCGAACAAGGCTGGAACATAGATGTATACTCCTGTAGTACCCCCTGCTGACCAAACATGATATTGAAGAATATACAGAAAGGGGGCAGTTTAGTCTCAGAATAAATCAGAAACCAGATTACATTTTTGAAAAGGTAATCATTTATCTTGCACTTGAATCAGTCCAACTGAGACCCAATAACATGCATTTGGGATGTAGTCGCTTTTTAAAAAGGGAAAAAAATAACTTAGGAGGATGTAAGTGCCCATTTTCACCATTACATCATTTCTCACAAGAAAGTTCTCATTTAAACTGATGCTGGAATTCCAAATCTTGTTAAATGTATTGGTGGTAAAGGGTGACAATTGCTATCTGAAAGATCAGAATGAATGCTAGGGATTTGAGTGTTATTGGATTTGGGCAATCGCTTACATGGAAACTAAGGTGCACATCTCTGGGCATCTTTACATGTGCTCCTAAAGCAGCTCTGGGTGCTTTTAATTAGTGATCTGCGCTAAGCACCTGTGTGTCACGTCAGTGGTGCAGTGCATCCACGCACTGAGAAAATGGCAGTGGGGTGCTTTGAACTAAAGCACATAGAACATGTTTTATTTCAAAGTGCACTGCTGCCATCTTCTCAGTGAGGAGACGTGGTGCACCGCTGATGCACGTGATGCGCGAGCCTGCCAGAGCATGTCAATTTATGTGCTCCAGCAGACTTGACTGAATCTGATCCGATGTGCTGGATTTCCAATGCATCGGACGGAGCAGGCTCCTGCATGTGTGTAAGTGCCCAATATGTGTACTTTAATGGGCATTACTCTATTTTAATACATATTACAGTCACAAAACGTGCTCTTTCACTAATGCGCATTAAAATAGACTAATGAACATTTTCAAATACTTCACCATGGAGGTACTAGATTTAATGCACATTACCTAAGGCGGATTACTGAATGCGTAGATGTGCCCAAGATGAGACACAAATAATTAAAGGTAGGTGCAAAGGTTCCTTATTATAAAACTCTTTATAAGAGATGGGACAAATCTAAAAGCTTGTGCGCCTGCCTCTCCTGCAAGGCTCACTTTGTGAGAGTATTTATCAAGGGCTAACGCATGATACATCTCAAGTTATACCTCATGGAACACCTAAATTTTCCTTTTTATTTGTGAGTCCGTAAATCAATTTCTTTATCCACCGATGAGTGAAACACACACCCACGCCCTTATAGCACCCCCTACAGCAATAGCTGATACAAAAAATAATCTATTAGGAATGCACTTAATGTGATTTACCAGCAAGGGAAGAGGCTGAATGATAATCATATGTTTGCTGGCTCTTAACGATTATGGGCAGTATAGGAACCAATGAATTAAGGCATTAACCAAATGCTCATTTCTGTTAAGGAAACAAGACATATAATTTTTATTTTTACTGACATACAATAAATATAATACAGAACAAAAACATCACACCAATTGTATTACACAAGCTGTTCATTAGAATACATAATATTTTCTTTTCATTAGCCCTTTTATAGGGTTTTGGTATTGGATATTATAAAAAATTCCAATTTAAATCTGTCAACACAACAATCTTTTCTCATTTTCATCATTATATATTTCATATAATCATACATACTTTGATTTTTTTAAAAAATATATAAGCAGTGTTTGAAATTCCTAATATATGCCTATACTTCTTAGACCTCTACTCATACCATCCAAATTCCAAAATAATTAATTGTTTAATCTGATTTTAATTTTTGTGGTTTAAAAAATACAACACTATGCTATTTAATTTAACTGACGTCCCTCAGAAAATGAAGCAACAGACAAAGGAAGTCCCTGTTAAAGCCAGTATTTACTCATAAAAAGTAAAGGCAAGGATCTAGTCTCTGCTTCACCAGCATGGAATCTGGACTAAATGGGGAGCATAATTTGGTAATCAAGCAAGGAACTGGAGGTACAGTTCCCATAGGAGACATACATCTTTATGTCAATTTCTAGTGCCATCCTGCTGCTTTCTTGGTTTTAAATCACTGCGTCAAGTCAGTATAATATTTTTCTCTCCATGCATATATTCATCACTGACTGGAAATCAGATAAAAATGCTACATTTCTGTTTATCAAAAATAGATCAAGGTTTAAAACACTTTGAAACTAGGATTTATTTAAGTGCAAATGCAATATGCATCAGTGACCAGCAATTGAGGCTCTAGTCTCACTAAGGAAAATGTGTTACAAAATTATGTTGACACAAAAATATTTCATAGAAGATGTGTACCTAGAACTTCTGTCCTTTTGAAACATCTGAATAATTAGGAACCTCTAAACACTTCATACAAACAATGCACAGTATCTTCATCATTTCAATCTAGTGGTTTTGCGACACTCAAGAGTGGCTGTCTGCTTTAAGTCTTGCTTCTCAAATCATTTCAAGATGCAGAGAGCTCAATTTTATTACATTTTAATGCCATAATCTGCAGCAAAAAATTTCCAGTTAAAAATTATGGGTTTTGATCATCTTTAAATTCTAAAAGATTTGAAAAGATTAGTTATCCACCTGCTATCACAAAAAAAAAAAAAAAAAAAAAAAGGCTAAAGAAAAATGTTTTGGAAATAAGCTCACCTTTTACATCTCTACCTCAAGCTATCAAACCTAAAGTCACTACCAGGAATCACTTGGCTATCATGAGCCAGTGCTAAAATCAGATTTACCTTAAGTTCAACATGGAAGTCAACAATAGGTTGATTAAGTGACTATGTTTAATGTAAGTTTGTTTAAACTGCCTCTCCCAATTTGGTATTGACTTTTAAACCTAAATGCACAGGACATTTACCAGCAATTGGATCACAGTTTTATCTATCAGGTTGCTTTAAAACTGAATCAAAATTACTTAGCATGTGCATGGTCTAATCAAAGTACTTCCAAGCCTTTCACAATTTGCAATTAAACAATTAAGATTCAAAGGCCAGATTTCAACATTATTACTCAGTTAACTCTAGAGCATTCACTGAACTTGTACCCACATTCTGTGTTAAATAAGTTTCCAATGTCAAATGGAGAGGGGTCTATTAACCCAGGATACAGTTATTGCCAAGTTAACAGCAAGCATTCCTAATTACAACTGTTGTTTTAATGAGTTCTCCTCCTCTCACCATTTTGCAGCTAAAAGATGTTCGACAAAGTTGTGATCTGTCCAATGAATTTTTAAAACTTATTTTTACCTTTAAAAAAAATGAAACCCCTTGCCTGGTGTAAGACTGGATTCCTTCTCCCCCTTCTATTTCTGTATGTAGAAGACAGGAGAAAAAATAATTTTATCATTTAATTTTTTTAACAATTACTCATTAGGCAAGGCAAATCTCCCTCTGAAACAATACATCAGGTTTATAAGGGCAGTGATAAAAAGGATGGAGCAATTGGGAAGAGTGGCCATGTTTACTGTCACGAGCTGTAAAATGTTAGGCTGTAACTGATGAGCATGTAGGGATTTGCATATTATACACTTAGTGCTAGGCTAGCTGCCCTCAGCATGGGACTAGGTATTTTTATAACGGAACAACATCAAATTGTGCATCAATAACCATACAAACATCCCTGCATCATATTTACTCTGTGGGATATTCACATCTTTGCGGAGCATTCCTAGCCAAAATGCTCAAGGTGCACAGCAACAAAAATAACAAAACAAAAAACAAACAAAACCCACCAATAATATAAAACAAAAATTCATTTTTTTAAAAAACACAGAAGTACAGCAATTGTAAGGAAGATAATAAATGAACGACTAATAGTTGCCTTTCTACACAAACCTTTTTTGGAGAAGAAGAAAATGATTGCTTTTAAAGGATCACTGGATTTTTTTTTTACTGCATTAAGTCCCATTAACTGATACCATGCAATATTTTAATAAAGAATATTCCAAAGGTAAACCGCATGTGGAAATACTATACAGAAAGAAAGATCAAAATGATTGAGATAGCCTTTCAGTTCGTCCTTGGCAGACGTTACTTAAATCAGTTACTTAGACCATGTTACTTAGATGCGATTAAGACCAGTTAATTGTATCTTATAGTGTTGCCTGGCCACAAATTCAGGTGATTAATGGCACAACAAAACGCAAAGAAAGCCACAAAATTTATTACAAAAAAATGTGTAATAAAATTTGTGGCTGATTTCAAATGGCAGATGAATGTGTGGCCAGGTGGACCACACTGGGGCTCTAATGGCCTCCAGCGTGGTCCCTGCTAGTTACTGATCAGCTGATCAGGGGCTGGCCCTGGGGGAATCAAACCGGCTCAGTCAGTCTCTAGAGCCAGCTGACAATCAGCTGACTGCTGGGCACCTTTTCCTGTCCAGAGGGTAACTGGGATCATGATCCTGGGTTCCCTCTGTATTGGCTAATAGGGCACGATTGGGGTCTCATCCCTGATCCCAAAATTGTGCACGCTGCCAAGCATGTTTAGAATGGCAGGAGGCATGAATTTGGAGATCACAGATCAAATCTCAACACACTTTTAACCAAATGTGTGTCAGCAGCCAGTAGGTCTGACTAGCCATGGAATGGCTCCTAAAAACTTCAGTAGGCTTTAGATCAAATCTTAAGTTAGCTCAGGAAGTAACTCTGCAAGAAAAAATACTGAATGGTCTGTCCTTTGCAAAATTTCATTTATATTAAGGAATATATTGGTGTTAGTACTTAGATACTAGCACTCCACTCCAGAATCAGGGATTCTGCTTCAGTTATGTCTTAGATTAGATTAGAATACCCTGAATATTAGCATCACTATATTATCACTGGTACAGAGGCAGCTGGGGGGAAGGTTGGAAATCAGCATGGTCCTATTAACTGCTATGTTATCCTGTGCAGATGATGTAAGGTACAACCATGCAGATAAACCACATGAAGTATAAATCTATGTATGCAGCTGTTTTTCTGAAAGGAAATTAAATATGAAAGCTATGATATTAAGCAGCTGAACGAAACTTACAAATGACTGCCATTTTGTTTTTAAATCACCCCATTTGGTATAAGTAATCACTTTGTGCTTGGTAGAAAATCATTTCCATTTCTCTTAGAGATAATGCCATGAGACAGTTTATATACAGCACAAAGAACTAGTAGTGGTACTTCAGCAGAAAGTTGGGAGGCAAGAGAAACTGAACACACTCCCACACTCCACCTGCCACACCCTGCCAGGAAATATTAGGAGATAAAGCTTTGGCTGCAACTCCCCCCCCCAATAAAATATAAAACACCCAACCTAACAAATAGCAGAGGCAACATATATTATGGTATACAGATCTTTTTTTTTAAAATGGTAATATCATAAGGGTTTACACTGGGATAAAAAATATGAATACAGTGTAGTCCTATCACTCAGCACTGCACTAGAAACCTTAACTCCTAACATTAACTTACTGCCTTTTAATTTTATTTAGAGTCACTGAAGCAATAAGAAATCAGTTAAGAGTCTGTCTTCCTGAGGCTATTTCAATGCTAAATTAGACTTTGCATGCATAAATTCACCTTGCATCCAACCGGTTTTCTAATCCTTTCTCTTCTTGTAACTTAAAATAGGCTCAGTGCAATTCACTTGTTTCTCCAAGACAGATGTCTCTTTTAAATAGGGATCAAAAATTGCAAAATTCAACATAATCAGCATTTTCTTTCAAAAAATTATAAATATGTAGCCAGGTGTCACAAAGTCGTCACTCTGACACCTTAATTAAAGCAATTACTACAGTAAACAGCAATACCTAGGCACAGTTGGGATAAGCAAAAGACAGAATGGCAATTACAATGGCATAAGGCAAGGAAAATCAATCATCAGACTCTAACTTTTCTTGCCTGGTATGTTAGAGAGGTATGCAATGCAAACAGTTACAGCTACATGCAATGCATACAAGCAGCACAGTGTCAAGTATCACATGCCCAACATGTGCAATACTGTATTTTCAGCCTTCACTTTAAAATGTCCTTGGGCATTTTAAAGGATGTGGTCACTGAAGACACTAGTCCAGCAAAGTGTTGAATCACATGTGTGACACTACATTGGGGTTACTCAGGTGCTTGAGATCACACGTGTTTAACTGCTTTGCACTGCAGATACAAGCAGTAAGAAGTTAATGCAGCTTTCTGTATTTAATGGATCAAGCTGAATGTAACACAAAAACTGGATTGCAAAGCACTGTATTAGAGAGATCACAAGACTCTCACCAGACTCCTAAATTCTAGGACTCATTTTGTGACATTTTAGAAAATAACTCATATGTAAAAACATCTTCATGTGTAGAAAAGATGATAATTATTTAGCTGCCTCATAAGGATGTTACAAAAATTAGTTAATTGCTAGGCAGAGCTTATACACGTGGCATTCTTTTTCTATTATGTAGGCATATATGGGAATCACTGCTCTTCACGTGTGCAATAGCATTCAAAGTAATGCTCAGTTCAAAAGTTAGAAGATTAGGATCCATTAAGTGTATGCACTTCCTACAGGAAATAAGTCAGAATCAAGACATTCCAATTAAAGTGAAACAGAACATTGTCCAGTTATGCCAGCACACAATGAGGATGCAAAATTTAAACAAGAGAATTCCTTCACATTACTGTAATAAGAAACTGATTCCAGTTGCATGTCATGTAAAAAATATTCAGCCTGTCACCACTATATCAGAGGTACCTGAGATTCAAAGCTAAATCTCTTGTGCATTTTCCAAGCACCTATTATAGAAAGCTACAAGATTTACATTTCTAACAAGACAGTATATTTATAAAAGGTGTTCTTGTACTAAAAATCACAAGTTGATATAGAAAAAGTCTCATCACATTCTATTAAATGCAGGTGCGATGTAACATGTCATAACATAGCCTCAGTAATTAATACTGTAATGTATAGCTCTTGTAACTTAAGGGCACCATTGTTTAAAAAAAACTAAGGCCTTCCAGGAATAATTTATTTTACATACCACTCCCAATAGCTTAATCAAAATATTTATGAAGTCACATCAGGTATTTAACACTTTTCCTTTCTCTCTTTTCTTTTTTTAAATAACGGCACTAAGAATTCTAGAACAATTAATTTTATTATTTTAAAGAAAAAGAATCAGTGAGGAGGTGGCAGCATTTGAATTGTTTGGTTAAACACACTGTTATTTTAACCGTTTTAGGGTGCTCAGAGAGAGAGATTTTCCTCTGCACATCAATGTTATTTTTTTCCCAAAACAAAGTACATCTCTACTCAACTTAATATTGATGTGTGTGTGTCCGGGGGGGGAGGGAGCGAGGAAGGGATTTGATGATTGACTGTATTTTCAATTATATCTTGTAGAGTTAAATATGGGTTCTGGTTGACTGTTATACCTACAGTTCAATACTACTCTGGGTCAGTAATCAATCTGAAAAGCAAACATTAGTATTCTCCCTAAAATACTGCAAGACACCTGTTTGAAAGCAAAATTAGCCTTGCCAAGCTTATCTCTGCAGATGCCACAATTCTTCCTGTCTAGTTGCTATGGAGAACATAATTTAGTGTTGGCATTAACTAAGCTAGCTTGATAAAAGCCAAATCTCAATGGAGGATCAAAACATTATTTAAGGAAATAACTATTAGTATTCCACAGCCAGTATGTCTTAATGGCTTGTCTGAGCCTGCAGAAAGTATGTAGCTCACATACTCTGAAATTGTCATGCATCCTAAAAACATTTTTACTCTTATCAAAATTCTTTTCTTGCCAAACAGCCAAAATTCTACTGAAGGTCAACTATTAAGAGTCCAAAAATAGCATTTCAAGTTCCTTTCTGCTTGGAGACGCTGGGTAACTGAAGCAGTCAACAACTGGACATATGCTTATGGGCTTCTTATCTAGTCCAGATACTTTATTAATTTTAATGTATAGCATCAGTATTTCTTTCCAGGGTTTATATCCACTGGCAAAAGTTGTACTATTTTACTTTTCTAAATACAGCAATGACAATCTACAGTCCTATTGAAAACATTGATTCATTTATCACATTTCAACAAATAGAGCAGCGTGGCAGTAGGTTGGAAGACTTGAGCCATACAAAAATAGCCATTACACAATAATTTCATTATTAAATTAGGCATCTCTGACTTTAAATTACTTATCAGATTGTGGTTGAGAGGAGTCAGTAATTACAAAATTTAGAAGACTATTGGATGCTTTCCAGAAATAGAAAGCTCATTCAGAGTTCTCAATATTAAATAATTTGGACTATTAAAGCCATTTAAAAATAGACTGATTCTATACTATGAACTTTCATTTAGAAGATAAGAATATATTAAGTGCCATACCGGGTCAGGCCAAGAGTCCACCTAGCCCCGAATTCTGTCGCTGACAGTGGCAGTAGTGACTTCAAGTACCTGGCCAACTATGCTTATAGTAATGATAAATAGATAACCTTTTTATACTAAAACTAAAAGTTTCAGTTTGTTAGGTCATAATAAATTTTTAAACATGAGCACCCACTGTGTTACAAGGATTCTTAAAACAGGATAAGACAATATGTGTAGTGTTTGAGAACCTTACAAAGATCCTGCTCCAATAACTTGCAAAGAATGCATTTATTCAATAAATTAAAATATTTTCTCTATTTTCTTGTATTTATATTCAAATAGAGTTTGCACAACATAAAAAAAAGTTAATCCGTACCTACTACAGGTAACTTATGCATTTAGCTTTTCATATGAAAGCCTGTAAGAAATGACAACCTGCAGATTTGTTTATGATTCACTTTAAAAGTATTTTTTTAAAACTAATTTTGTCCAGCATTTAACAAAAATGTGAAAGCTTAAGGAAAAAGAAAAAAAAAAGTCACCAGAACAGCAGTCACTTCCTTGATTATGTCAAGTAATTTCACCAGTTGAGTTCTCTAAGGCAGGTTGGTTGTTCAAATGGATTAGAATTTTCTACGGCCATAGGTGATATGCATGTAATCAAGTTGTTCATTTATAAAACGGATGAAAACAAGCACGTATGAAGAAAAAATGGTTTTAAGTTTCAAAAGAACTGAAACATTTACACTACAAATTCAGAATAGGCACTGAAAAATGATTCCTTAGGTGTTTTCCAGGAGATTGTCTCTTCGCTGATCATCATTCCATCTTTAAACTAAGAAAAAGAAATTAAAACATAAACAAGTCAATTTTTATGCATTTTTTGATCCTACAAACCTTTTATATGTTTTTCCAGGCAGGGCATTAAACACATTTAACGGACACTGGCTACACACAGAGGCATAACTGGTAAGGCTTGCACCCTGGGCAGCTGCTATGGGAGGAGACATTGCTGCAGGTGGTGGTGGGGAAGCCTTGGCTGCTGCCTGTGCCTACACTTTCCCTCAAAGGAGCTGTACCTCTGAAGCAGCATGGGACTGCCAAAGCCGATGGAGGAATTGGGGAAACACGCTGCCAGGTGCCTCACCAACTGCAAGAAACTTCTACTCCTACTTCATGGAGCCAAATCCTTGAGCCAGCCCCAGCCTTCTGCCCCCAAAGTGCTACAAAATCTCACTGTCAATGGCAAGGGACAAATGTAGATTTGGGAGCACAATAGGTCAGCACCAGGGACACATGCCCTGGCTGCTTAACCCAAAGTTACACTATTATTTACACAATATGTTGAAAAACACATTGCAAATTTATTGAGATATTTTTCTTTCAAGGCCAAGCAGGCAATGTAACAACACAGAAATCAAATTTTTTCAGATGTTTCACTTCTGGTTTTATTATCCCTGCAAAATTCTACAACATTTTCTTGTCAGGAAAGGTAGTTTACCTTCTTTCAAAGAATAATAAACTTTATTCATTAGAAGTTTGGTAAAACGGTGGAAAATTATAATATACTTCACTGGTAAATTTCAATGACATTTTGAAAAGTTTTAGATCATGTAAATGAGAGGTCTGGGATAGAACAATTAAAGCTACTGAAGAAAACATTAACAAGGGAAGTTTATTTTTTAAAACCGTATGAAATATTTAGAACAAAGCTGAAATGTGCTACATACAGTTAAAGAGTACAGTTTAAATCTCTTAGTTTGTGGTACAAAACTCTGTATTAAAACACTGTTCGTAACTACAAATTCAGAAAAAGGAACTCCACATTATGCTTAGCTTATTATTAAATATTAAAAAAATGTACTTATGGCAGAATAACCTTAAAACACTTATGGAAAGCACCAACAAACTCAAAAGGATAAAAAAAATTGCCCTGGTATTGTCATTGTGTAGAATCTGAACTTTCATTATGCCCTTTGAAGTTCACTTGCTGAACATACCTCTTGTTTATGAGCAACAGTTATCTCCATCCTCTTGAGAAACACTATGCATAGGGATGAGACTTTCACATTGTTCACTTTCCTCTGGTGTTCTTAAAGAGATAAAATATTCATGTTATAACTGAAAAAAAATTAAAATTGCCCTAAGTTTTAAAATAGACATGAATGGATGGTAACATCTTGAGTTACATTTATCTCAGCGACTCAACATTCTATAATTAAGAATTCGGTCATAATAAAAAGCAATGAAATAGCCATTTTGTATTATAGCAGGGGTTTCAAATATATGGTCCATGGGGCTCCTGCAGGAGCTGTGACTGGCAGCAGAGCCAGCAAGTGGCAGTGGCAGTACACACGTGGTGAACTGAACCTACAAAGTAGATGAGGGACCTGCATGGATTCACACCACCATCACTCACTCTACCACTGAAATCTTGGGTGTGGAGCCCTGTTATGGACTCCTTTTGGCAGCAGTGGGGTTAGTAACAGTGGTATTAACAAACGTGGCTCCCTGAGCGGACACAGTGGCTTGAGCTGCTGGAGGCATTAATGCTGCCACTGCTAGCCCTGCTGCCAGCGGTGGGTCTGGATCTGGCCAGAGGGCCAAATGAGCTTGATACCTGGTATTTAGGAAATATCGCAGGAACAATACAATTTTACTTTTGCCTAATTTAAGTGGTTGTCACTGCAGAAAAAAATTGAATATAATATGGGTTTTTTTAAATGTATTCTTCTTTCATTGGACAGCATTGCATTCCACAGGTTAGAGGGTGGAAATATGGTAAATGACCATGTAAATTCTTTAATATTTTCCTTGAAATGACCTGAAAGAAGGAAAGATACTGAAAAAAGAAACAGGAAACAACACTATGATTTATGAAAGAGAAAGAAGAAAGGAAAATTACCTCTGAATTCGATGCTTTCGACAGATGAAGGCAAAAATCCTTCTAATTCCCACCATCACTGGATCCCAGTTGTTATAATGGCATAACAGAGTTGCAATGAAAAAAGAAAAAAATACAGGGATTGCCCCCGCAAAAAATAACCAGGAAAACTGCACCTGGATTTTAAGCATGGAAGTTATTAAATCAATATATCAAAACAATATTTTTCATATTTTTTGACAAATGCAATAAAAGTAAACTAGTTAAGAAGAGTGCATATTTAGTATTGTCACAGGTATCACTTACATCAAAACTGTAAAGACTTGCATTTAATAGAACCTTTTGGAGCTGCAATAACATCAGCCTATGCATTTACTTTTTCTATGAGGTACAAAGGTCTTAAAGAGAGTCTATTTGAGAATTTTGAGTTGGTTTTATTTCTTTTGGAGTTGGAATTTGCAATTTTTCTTAAGTTATCTGTAACAATTTCTACAGGCATTACAATTCCTATGGGCAAGAATATAAACATAAAGGCTTTATCCAAGCATAGTGACTGCACTGTGATATAGATTAAAACAAAACCTGATTTTTTCAAAATGAAGGCTGTATTTTATAAGTTTAACATAAGCAAGAAATTGCCCCAGACTCCCTCAAACTACATACAACTAAACAATAAAAAGCTCTGAACTGGCAAAGACTTGTATACATGCTTAAAATTTATGCACCGTGAATACTCTCAATAAGTCAATGTGTCTAATGGGCATCAGTCTTTATAGTCTGGCCTTTATATTTGAACATAGTATGCTTTCAGACCTTTGAGATAAATAGCCTATGGGTCAAACCTAGCAATGTAGTCTCTGGTGGAAACCCCAAATGAACTTACTGCATCTAGCTTTCAAAATAAAACTTCAGCTGAAGTTACTTATCTAGTGAGCAGAGAAACACTGACCACTTTGAAAAAAGCCTCCTACTCTCTTTGCCTTTATAGCTGGCTTCTCCCAAAGCAAAAGTCATTTCAAATACTGACAAGAACAGTGAACATTTTATATAGGTATCAAGAAATGTGTAAGGGTGCATCAGTGCATATTTACAGCACTTCCCATTGTTGCTTGGTCACAATTGCTTTAAGCCTATGCTAAGGAAGGGCAGATTCTGAGCTCAGTTGCAAAACCTTTGAATACAGGCTGTGTATAGACACTCAGGTAGGTTAAGGGGAGGTTAGATAAAGTTAAAAATAGCTACCTGATCTAAGGTAAGTCGGGACGGAGGGGCTAAGGGAGGGTTGAGGTGGACTAGGGGGGCAGGGTTGGAGTCCTAGAGGGTTTGGCGTAACCAGGGAGGCTCACAGGGTCGAGAGGAGGGGATGGGGAGGGCCTCTCTCCCCAACCCCTCTGGGACCAGGGGCTTCTTTTAGCCCTCCCATTTCCCCCTCCCAGACAAACAACCCCCATGGTGAACCTCCCTCCACCATCCTCCCCATCCCTCCCCTGGGACTTACTTCTTTGCCTCCCAGCATCAGCAAATGCTGATAAATCAGCGCCAGGAGCAGCTTGTGGGCTGGGGGATTTGGTGGGCTGGGGGTGGTGGGGAAGCTGGCTGACCTGTGGAGGGACGCTGTATGTCTGGGAAGGGGCTAAAAAACAGTCCAGTGCCAAGAAAGAGGTAGGAAAAGCACAGCCCTGAGGCTGGTGCCAACGGCTGGGCTTTCCCAGCCCCAGGGCTGTGCTGGAAACTGTACAGAAGTCTGGAACATTTAGATCAGTCTAAAAAAATGGCCAACTCAATCTAAATTAGACTACCTCAGAGATAGGGTTAACTTAGATCAGGCTGGCCATTTTCCAACCAGTCTAACCTTCCTGGAATTTCTGTATAGTTTACCCTCAGATTGACTTTACTACGGACCTAAGTGTAAGATCCGTACCTGGGTGAACTAAGTTAGAACATCTGGTGACCATTTTTAACATGATCTAACCTCCCTGAATGTCTGTATGCACCCACCGAGTAAAGTAAAAGTAGCCAAACCCTTATGAAAATGCAACTCAGAATTAAAATTTAAAACAGAAAAAAGCAGAATTATGGTTCTCATCTTAAAACTGCCACACTATACATTTAACGTACACTTTAACATACATTTAACATTCATTTAAAAGTTGATAGCAATTTGATAGCAATTAACCTAAGCAAGGTTCTTAGTTGCCAAAAATGAGCAGGCAAGTTATACAACTGTAGGAATGTCCAAGTGAATTGGCACTAAGCTACACCTCCACTCCAACTACACTGGAATTTTAGACTCATTGTTCAGCTGAAATGTATTTTAGTGTGAATTTTTCAGTCTTGCTTTTACAAAACCCAGTATTGCAGATTAGTGCAAACACCAACATTCCTATTTTAAAAAGATATTTTCAGAGACTTGGGCTTCAATTTAAAAATACCACTTGCCATTTTGGAAGAGAGTATCCACAGAAAGTATGGATGGTCATAACAAGGAAGTTCTGATTTTATCAGCTATTTGATTGGTTGTAGACCAAATAAAGCACATGAAAAAGGAAGAACAATTGAAAAATTATAAGAAATTATTCCTCCTGGGTGGAAACAATAAGAATAGCAAGTGTCTATGCTATTTTTCTTATTAACAAGTGTTTTTTACTTGCTGAAACTTTTTTTAAAGTATAGAACACTTGTTAACCATAAGCATGGCTCCCCCTTGTGGAAAGAAAACACAGTCTTCTACAGTGACTAAAACAGAAAGCATAAGATTTTAACAAAATAGTATAGACACTTCATTAGTGTACATCTAAATCTAAGATAATTGGAATGCTTGAGCTCCAATAGTGACTCTAGCAGAAGCTTTACCTTAAGAAAAATTGAAGGAATTAAGTGAACTAGAGCTAGAAAAAGGTAAGCAAATAATTACAGCAAATTTGATATATTGCGTCTTAAGCATGCATGTGACTTTCTAATGTGTTGCAAATACAATAACAAATGAAAGCCTAAAATGTCATTTTAGTTATGCAATTTACATAATTACTATACAATTATAAGCTATAAAATACTGTTCTGACAAACTACTTCGAAAAAGCACTGAATACACTAAGTATTCAAAGTATTAATCATGTCAGGGAGATTGTTATGTAGTCACCCTATCATTTTGAGGGCTCTGTGGAATAAGCTCCCCCAGAGAGCTTAGCAAAAGCAATAACTATACAAGCAAAGCTGAAGAGAAAAGTTTTCTCTACCAATTTAGCTGATTGAGACCTGGGCAGGATTGAGGTATGAGGTAGAAAAGAGCTAGTAATGGCCTTGGGCCAAAGACATGCCTTGAAAACCAACCTTCCCAGAAGACCCTGCCCAGATATGCATCCAATACAAGTAAATGTGTTTGAAGAAATCAAGGGATTTAAGTAAAGCAACAACAGGAGATATGATTCCTCATTTTCTATGTCTAGAAGCCAATCCTTTTCTCTCTTAAGGATACAACTTGAAATAGCAGTCTTTTCTTTTCTGCCTATGAGCAGGGGGACTGGCCCTGATGATCTCACGAGGTCCCTTTCAGCCCCTAAATTCTACAAATCTATGAATCTAGCTTCCCTGGGGATTCCTGCCTTACCTGGCTGTACCCAGAACAACTCAGCTGTAGAAGGCATCCACAGAAACGTAAACTAGCAAGGTTTGTACCCTGGGGAGTTTGTGGTGGGTGGAAAAGGGGGTAAAAAGAGAAGAGGTGCTGCTGAGGGTTGGGGGTAGGAGAAGCAGGAGTCTTACCTGCTGCTACTGCAATAGCGTGGTCTACCTGTCCTGGTTGTTGGTGCTACAGCAACAGCAATGACTCTCCAGAGATAGGAGGGAAGGTTCCCTGGCTACATCCTGTTCCCTCCCACCCCCAGTTACACTACTGGGTATCAGATGGTAAAGGAGGAAAGAATTTAGACACTTTCAGCAGTCAGCCAGCCATAGCTAAAGCTACTAAAAAAAGAAGACAGGCAAAACTAAAGGTGATAGTAATCTGGATGGCAGATGACACCTAGACACCTATAGAGACAAAAAGAAAAAGCTAGGAAGTGTGTAATTGAAGTAGAAAAGCAAAGGAGAAGCAGGAGAGAGAGAAACCAACACTGCTACCACCTTCTGAGTAGCAGAGTGCACAGTTGGGGGGGAGGCAGGAGAGGGCTGTCAGAACAAGCACAATCATAAAGGCAGACTAAAGGACGCAGCTGCAGCAGTTTTCAGTAAGGGTGAGGAGACAGTAGGAGGTAAAAGAAAAGGACGTTACTGATTTTACTGTAGATGGGACAGGAAAGCCAAAAGAAGCAGGTATAAGACCAGAAGGAAAGGAAAGGGAGAGATGGAAAAAGTAGCAGGGAAGGAGAGGGTGGGAGGGGGAAAACAGTAGTAGATGATACAGAGGAGCAGGATTAGAACAGATTTTGCTAGCAGCTAGCAACAGAATGTAAAGGGAGGTAAAGATTTATGAAAAGAGGAAACAAGGTTAAAAGCAAATAGAAATGATAGGAGTCTAGGAAGTTAGATGAATTATTAAATGCTTTGGGCTTCTTAATAACTCAAACATCTAACAAAGATTAAAGGTGCTCAGATAATAGTGAGGAGTGTCATAAAAATAATTACATACTGTTGCCTTTACATTAGGATACACAGCATCTCCCATCTAACAGTACTTTAAAGCTGTCTCTGCCATTTCATCTGTCTCGACAGTTGCATGCATTTTGCATTTGTACCCGCATAGAATAAGTTTGATTCATTTAAAGGACTGAGCTGCAAGTCTATTTTAGCTAATAGTTCAGAAAAGAAACTGTTACTTTTTGGGAATGAATTATGAAAGAGGACCCTTGTCTAACCAACTATTTCCATAGCTAAATGTAAACAAACTACCTCAAAGTGGAACAAAAAACATTACAGTATCTAATATTTCAGAGGCAAGATATAAATACAATTCTCTGCATACAGTGGAGAGAAAACCCCTGGACTTTTTGGAGGAGGCTGCTATGCCCACCAAAAGGTTCTTCCCCCACCACACAGCAGAGAGGAGAGGTACAATTCAACAACTGTGTGAACAGACCGCCATGCTGAATAACACGTCTTGAATGTCTAAGCTGCTCCTGTAGACATTTTTGTGAATTCAAATGTATGAAAGGAGAAAACTTTTGCTAATTCAGACTGTCTGCTCCCATCTAAAATAAGACTGCTACCAGGAATACTTCCATGTGAGGATTTATAATTTAATGGGTACTCTGCCCATTTTACAGATTGGTATAATTTAGGCACCGGGAAGCCTTGTGGTTTTTACAGATAATAGTTATATGACACTATTTTTTATTAGTCACAAACCAATCTACCAATATATATGCTTGAAGTATTTCCTTTCACTC
>NW_005841899.1:567125-580734 GCF_000455745.1 Alligator sinensis | reverse complement strand
TCCCTACATCAACCAGACCTTCTTATGCTTTGCGTTTATATAATCAGCTCTCTTCTCACTTGCTAGTGTGTATGTCTAGCATGTCAGGCCCTGTTGTGGGAGACAGGCTGAGGCATGGCCCCTTGAGCACACAACCTGGTGTGAGCTACGGTTGGAAATGACTACACTAAACGTTAAAACACATAACACTCGATATTTGCTTACACTTCGGTTTGAGTGTAGCCATCTTGCTATCATGCATTTTCTTCCCTGTGGGGAAGGCCTGAAGAAAGGTCTTTTTTTATATGACTTACCACTGTAGTAGAATCAACACTGCACAAATCCTGACTGACCTAAAATGTTACTACTATATCTCCATAACAAACATATATAGCGATGAACTCATTGCAAGAGTCAGCCTGATATGATGTAATTAAAAACCTTTAACAAAACACAAACTAATTCTACTTTGAGCACTTAACTTTCACAAGGTACTGTATCTGGGAAAGCCACCACTAAGAAGTAATGTATTTAACATTAAAATATAACAATAAATACAGCAAAAGGATGGCTGACAACAGAACAAGATATTGCTACTACATATTACTGATGTAGCAAGCTACACATTGAAATGTTATCATACAGATCATATACTTCCTATTGAGCACTGCAGTATTCAAGGAGTTGCACACATTTTATGGAGTCTTAGTCACAAGTAGAAAAAGAGGTTTTCCTATATAAGGGCTTTTATCTGGCTGCTTCCTGAGCAACAGATTTTTCTCAATCCCCACTTACTGAAGTTATTAATAAAATAATAGGGAGCCCTTGGGAGGTGAGAAACTTCTTGAGTTTTCCTATTACTTTTCAAACAACAAATGGCTTACAAAGAGCAGAACAAAAAGACTTCCCCTCACCTGAAGCAATGGCTGTGGCAGCATTAACAGAAGCCAAGGCATGAAGCCTCTCTCACCTGAGTTAAGATACCAGTTACCCACCAAAGCAGGCTGTTTTGCAACAGGAAAAAAAACTGGAAAAAACTGGAATAGATTTCAGTAAACTAGGTTTTATAAATCCCCTTCTTCAGGAGGCGAGAAGTTTAAAAAGGGAGCTTGAAAAACCAAGATGTAAACTAAAAAAAGTGGGTTTCCCAAAACTGATAAACAAAAATATGCATTTCAAAGGAAGAAAGTCAGAATTTGTCATGAGAATTGAACATTTTTCTTGGGAACACAATCAGTTTTTAAATGTTCCTGTTGAACAAAGTTGATCAACTTTATTGTTTCACAATAGGGGTAAATTGTAAACAAACAAGGAGAAAAACTCAAAAGTAATGTAAGAAAACCCAAATGAAAAATCTATACAAGGAGTTAAAAATTACAACAGCGCATTACCTTCTGAAGTAAGCTTTTGCTGAAAAGGTGGCATAAATTGGAAACTACAGATAATACACGACTCCTGTACAATTCATGCAGACACCTCCAACTGCCCTACTTAAGCAATTTGCCTGAGATATTCATATACATTTATAGACTTTTATGTATCAACAACTACACTGATCTTTGTTTTTTTGGCACCTTTCAAACTAAGAGGCAGATTTGGATGAAAAATGTCAAGAGAAAATACAAAAGAATATGAGTCTGGTGAAAGTCACAAGCAACAGGCAGACTGAGCCATTAACAGGCACTTGGCACATTGGTTCAAAAGACCATGGATATTGGGGCCCTGCTACACATTCAAATGAAAGCTGGATTGAACCCAGCCATAGAGTTGTTACACATTTCCAAGCAACAGACCTATAGCTGACTGGCTCTTTTTATAGCTGGAGAGTCATTTTATTGTGTGATAATTACTTTGCATGTGTGGTTGGTCTAGTTTATTGCGTAATTAGTTGTCACATGATATTAACTGATTAATTGTGCAATAAAACTTACAGCAACCACATGTGCAAAGTCATTATCACATGATTAACTGTTTGCAGTGCATGTGTGGCCGGTCTAAATTTAATGCACAATTACTGAGTTAATTGTGCAAAATATGTAATGTGCAGCAGAGGCATTAAGAGACACATGGCCTCATCAGAGTAAGGGGGTTAACCCTGAATGACCTGACTGGAGTCTAATTTTGGCAGCTGGTAGCACTTCCTGTCCTAAGTTGCTGTGTAGCGTTAAACATTATATTCCAAAGGAAACTGCATTTCAGTGACAGGCAAAGGTCTTATTTACAAAGGGTAGCTCCTCACAGTTATAAAATATAGTAGCAGCAAAAATAAATTACTTTTAAAGTACCATGCTGCTTAATGTACAAGGTGAAGATTTACCATCTCATACAAAATTTCTAGTATTTCAGTTGTATAACAGAAGAGAGACTTTTCCATTTATTTATCAGATTTTAAATTGCAGCACTAACATTTTAATATTTAATTATAAGAAAGGGAAAAAAATCACTAGAACTCTTCCATTAACTGTTATAAAATATGATAAATATTTTTCATTTTAGCTGGCATAGGAAACTAATGTGGGTGCAAAAACAATATCTGATTTAAAAAATGTTGTGCACAAATGTCTTTCCCCCACATCCTCCACAAGCAATATTGTGTGCCAGTTTTGATAGCTATTCCAAAAAGCTGCAAAAGTTCAAATGGTTTATGTTGTGATAAGACTAGAATGTCTAGAAAAATGGTTTATTTGTTCCAAAACTACTTCCAAGAAGTTTGGCATCAGGAACATCCTGCTGTGGCAGACTATCTCCTGTGATACTACATTTCTGGGACGTACACTATGCTCCCAGGAGGATTTACTTTATGTCACACAAGGTTAGGTCCCCCTAGACCCTTTCAAAGGGCAGTAGCAAGACTGTTAGTTCTTTAAATTAACAGGACGGAATATAAACTACCTAGTCTCTATTTTGAACACCATATTTTCAGATACTTAGATTTAATCACATACAACATTGTTTCACAGGTATTTAATTCCTAATATCCATGGAATTAGGACAGATTATAAAAGGGTGTTTAATTAGGAACCTGATTTGCACATTTCATCTAATATTTACCAACTTATAAGATTTAAAAATTAAGCCTTAAATTCTCTATCTGCTGTGGTGTTAGTCTACAGTTGAGTTTTAACATCACAAATTGAATATTTTAAAGATATGCAGCCACAGGAAGAATTTTATATACTTAAGTCCCTCTCTAGGGAGTCCTGGTTCTATAAATGTTTAGATATACTTATATGACTGACTATGTAAGGTGTTAGAAGTAGGAGATTTTAAGTCATAGTTTCATAGTAGTTTGGGGTCAGAAGGAACCTGAATAGATCATCTAGTCTGACCCCCCGCCACTGGCAGGAGCACACACTGGGATCACGCAACCCCAGACAAGTGTTCGTCCAACCTCTTTTTGAATTTACCCAAGGTAGGAGTGAGGGCCACTTCCCTAAGAAGTTGGTTCCAGATCCTAACCACCCTAACAGTGAAATACTGCCTCCTAATCTCTAACCTGAACCTATTCTCCAGCAGCATCTGGCCATTGTTCCTCGTCACCCCAGGTGCTGCTGGGGGGAATAGGGCCCTTCCTATTTGCTGCTGATCTCCCCTAACGAGTTTGTAGGCGGCCACCAAATCCCACCTCAGACTTAACACTTTGATCAAAAGTAATCTCAGCCCGATTAATTAAACAAGCAATACAAAATACAAATCTGAGATGAGATGAAATACAGGATACAGATGAAAGGGATGACTGAAAAGGCACTTTGACAATTACTAAGTGACAATAAAGAAAAAATACAGTCCGCTGTATAGTTTTAACAATGTAAACACTGGCATTGCATTAAAAAAAAACAGCTTAGGCATTATAGCTCAAAATGTATCAGTAAACAAGTGTACATTACCTTCCGCATGCACATGTCAGCTATTATAGACAGAGGTATTGTAAGGCTTAGCGCAAGGGTGCCTATCAGTGATGAGGTAAGAAAGCAGCCCCTAAAAATATGAAACATGAAATCTTATTTAAAAGATTTAAAGAAAAAGAACAACAAAAGTAATACAGTAAAGAATAATAGAAATTTATATCAAGGCTTAACTATTGGTTAATGTTTGCTTTAACCATTTCATTTACCCTGGACGTATAATTTTTTATTTTAAGGTGAGGGAGAATTAACCACTTCCCTAAGGAAAGCGATTATCCTTTTAACAGTTCTTTATTTCCATTTTGAGTGTGTCCATCTGGTTGGCCTTTATCTGTTAGTTTAAAAAGCTATCCACCTACCAAAGATTTTCTCCCACGCATAGGTACTTCCAGATCACAATCAGCTCAACTTCTTCAAATAAACCATGATTCTTTAGTTTTTCTCAAAAAATAGTTTTGCAGAGCTTCAAATCATTCTCTGAATCCTTTCTGAAGTGTCAACACCAACATTTTTCTAGTAATAGTGTCACACCAATGCCCCACACAGGTAATACAATCTTCCTGTTCTACGCTCTCGTTTACATAGGGCAATGGTTCTCGAATAGGATGCCACAAGACCCCCCAGGGGTGTCATAATGCTGACGCCCCTGTGTTGGCCAGATTAAAGTGCCCCACACACAGGGCTGTGGCATGCTGCACTCCTCCTGCATTATAGTTTTATGATACTCTTAAGGCTGTCAAGAGCTGGCTCATGGTCCGTTCCTTCCCTGAAAACACTGCTCCCAGAAACAAAAGCACACAGGACAGTTCCATGCCCCAATTTCCATGAGATGCTGTGCAAGGTTCAACCAAGAAGGGGTACAGCACAAGCCAGCTTTCCTGCCTGCTCTAAGATGATCAGAGGACTCTAATGAGTGGGGATCCGGGTTTCCCCTTTACCAGAGAACAATGTGGATTTTTCCCTTTACTGGACAAAAATGCGGGAAATGGCAGGTTCCCCTTGCAGGCTGGTAGAACTCCAGCCTGCAAGGGGCTGCTTGGGGTTGGGGGGAGTGGGACGTAGTATTTCATTTCCCTGGCAGGGAATGGGACAGGGGGCACCATGGGCATATGCACACACACATGTGGCAGCCAGGCAGGGTGGTAGGAAGCAGCTTCTGCCGCTCCCTCCAGGTAAGTTTATGAGGTGAAGGAGGGCACAGGTGATGTGTGTGGGAGCAGGGGGGCATGTGCCCCCCTGCACCCATAGTGGGGTGCTGGGCTGCAGCCAAGCCAGACCAGCACCAGGCAGGAGCTGCCTCTGCAGCCCAACAGGCAGGACCCAGCGCAGGAAGAAGTGCTGTGCCGCCACGGCCACCCAGGTGACACATGGCAGCAGTGACACATATTGTGTGCAGGGAGGGGTAGGGTCAGGGCACCGGCATTTCAGAGCTGCTCACCACCACAGAGCAGCAGGGGAGACAGCTGCAGCTGGACCAGCATCCTGGTGAGTGAAGGGGGCAGGGCAAACTCTGATTTTCCATGATAAAAAAAATCACCTAAAATCAAATGCCAGAATATACAGGCATTTAGAATTTATTTTAGTATAATGACTGAGGCACTGGTAGGCTTCCAAATTGCTTTTAAAATTGTAAATATCTCCATAAAACATTGTGTTCAACTGGTAGCTAGATACACATGTGCACGCACGCACGCACGCACGCACACGGGCATTTCATTTCAATCACGGAAAAAGTGGATTTCAATGGGGATTTCAATCAGAGAATTAGCGTTTTTTAAACAGAGAAAACCAATACCCCTGCTAATGAGGCAGAAGAGCCATGCCACGGCCCTTCCTGGTCTGGCTGTGTCCAAGGCACGCAGGACAGTTTTACCTGGCGGCAGCATCACCCACTTGAGACCCAATGAGAAGCCAGGGCAGCACAGCGGTGGTTCTCTATTGGGTTCTGCCACATTCAAAAAAGGTTGTGGAGAGGTGCCCTAACCTAAAAAGGTTGAAAACCACTGACATATTCAAAGCCATTCGCCTTCTTAAATGAGTGAATCACAAAGGAATCTCAAGTTCAGCAGTTTATTCATCTTATTGAATAATAAACAATATATCAAGTCTCTTTATAAACAGCAAAAGAGCCCAGGCTCCTTCTTTAAAACTCCTTTGCAGAACAAATTTAATTTAAAAATGATTAAGCTACTGAGTACAGTTTAAGGGGGGAAAAAAATAAAACCACCGCGAACTCAATTACCATGCACCTCCCTAATTTTCATGGAACTTTTACTCTGAAGAATTACTAAGTATTTGAAATATTCTTTAGTTCTACAGGTTATTGAGTGCAAAAAAGGGTGTAGGGTCAGGCATGTCTAGTTTTAACCATTTTGCTATTGTTAAAGGCACTTTCAACACAAAAGGCTGTAAATTAGACTCTGTGATCCATCAAATCAATGGTCCCAAACACAAAATAAAGCTCAGCAACAGATAATACCTTCATAAGAACTGTTCTGCCCTGACACAAAGAATCAGTGATTCAATAACTTTGAAACTGCTTGCTTACTCACTTCAGTCAATACTGTTCACTGAACTAATTACCTATTCACTCAGTCTCTAATGGCAGCAAAAGCATCTGGACTAATGAGATTCTAGGGAACTTGTTTTTTCAAAGATTTAATTTACTTAAACTTTTCAGGTAATGAAATACTTCACTAGGTATTATTCTTGCACTGCCTACATGATGCAAGAGATTGGAATTTGAAGAACTGCTATAATATAAAATTCATACAATTAAGAAAATGAATATTTGCTCATTTAAAGTTGAGTCTGTATGACAATCACTACAGTAGTACTACACTACCTGAAGTGCTTAAGTTTTTTATCTCATAACATTTTTATATTGTTTGTGTTTAATCTTCTCAGCTCTCTTTCATAGTGCTTCTTTCTACAAATCCACATCATTTTCTCTTTAAAAGTTATGTGGGCATTGCTCTTAAACAGCATAGTGCAATGCATTGAATGACTTTCCCTAACTCATTGCCTTAGCAGATCATTAGAAAGCAAAAAACAAAGCCTAATCATTTTAATATCTCAACAGATCACAATTAAATGGGCACTAGTACAATTTGCATGCACTAAATAATACATACCACAACCAGAGGAACTCTGACAGAACTGTTCCAATAAGGCCATTAATGACAATGCACATCCATACTAGTTTATTGGGAAACTCAAAGGCCTCGAATCCAGTATAATGAAGTAGGAAAAATCCTGGCCACAGTAGCAGCAGATTAAACAGACCTACAAAACCTGAGCATAAAACCAAAGATAATGTTAGTAATTCTGAATTTCCATTCTTATTGGCTTCATTTTGTAATTACTTCTTCCTCTTCATATTCTGCTACTCTTACAGTGCAAATGCTTTCAAGGGCTGCAAAATACCTACTTTAATAAATTATTCCTATGCCTAGTTTTCTACGCAAAAAAACCCAACCAGGAATATGTATAGTCAAGTATTTGATTTATGCTTGCTTTTTGGTGTTTAACTAGTCACCTCAACTTAGAAGATGTTTGCTTTTCCATGAACAAAGCAATAATTCTGACTCCATGGAAGAAAGAACTTACATAAGGAACAAGGATCTCCTAGAACATAGGGAGCTGTGGGACAGCCTGAAGATCACAACCACTCTTTTTTTCCCCTATTGATTCAACAGCAGATAGTAAAGAACCATCGGAGGGGCTGCCCTGGGGTTTTTTTCTGTTGTAATATAGGGTCCTGGTATGATAGCTGGTCATGAAACAAGGCATAAGCAGTAAGAAAAATGTCATCAGCACATAGCTGCATAGATTTCGGTAAGTGGTGCAAGCCAATACATGCTTCTGCAGGAGTCCACCTGGCCAAGTGAAGCAGGGATGCACAAGACAGACACACAAATGTTATCATCAAAAGAAATGGATCTGAAAAAACAGGATTTCAGTGTCTGTCTGTGAAAGGAGAAGCAAACAGGCAACTCTTTAAGAAAACAGGCTGGAACTTTAATTCCGGGTTAATAGCTACTAGAGTGGTTTTCATGCCTTGGCTCAAAAGCTTTCACTGAAAGACTGGCTGATCATCTGGAAGAGTTAGCTGGCACCAGCTCTATTTTCATCTACTAAATAGTTTTAGATCACTAAAAATATAAAGTAATTTCTAAAAAAATCTTCTAATAAAAAAAATATACTGCAGTAGTTGCCACAGGGATGTTGTACAATGGCAAATAAAAGAAGTAATAATATGCAAGATACTGCCCATACTATGAGTCTACATATCTGTGTTCTACTGGGACAGCAGTTCTGTTTCTCAACGGGAATACTGATACTCTATTATAATTTTTCTTGTGTTAATTTGCGTAGAAGACTGAGAGACTCAGAGAAAAATTACTGATTTGTGTGAATTGACAGAAAAAGATAATTATCATAAAATATACTTTGCTGATTTCATAATCAATTCCCATTTAGTTTGGAAAATTTATGATACAAGTACATTTACCACAAATATATTTAATACAAAAACTCACAACACCACTTCACTATTAAGCCTTTGCTTAGAAAGGTTGACGGGACACCAAATCTCTGCAGATTAACAAGGCTCTATTGTACCATTTGTTGTTTCAGATCTACAATCAGGACTTCAGACATAATATGGTTGGCTAAATGTAATGGCTAGAGAACTACTCCCTAGGGAACCAATAGTCTATCAAAGGTGATTTCAACACATCAGTACAATTTTTACCGAATAAAGAATTCATCAAGGAAATTAGCACCTCAGGAGCAGAGAGCTTGCAGAGCTGACAGTGCACAGCCAGGGGGACTCTGTGCACACACTGCAGCATCTCTGTAGATCAGGGGAAGGCAATTATTTTGGGCGAAGGGCCACTTACTGAGTTCAGGCAAGCTATTGAGGGCTGCATGATAGGCAGCCAGGGGCAGATAAATATGAATTTTCTAAATTTTTTATGGACCCCCAGGCCGGATAGAATGGCCTGGCAGGCTGCATGTGGCCCGTGGGATGCATTTTGCCCACGCCTGCTGTAGACTCCCTCAGTCTTCCCAGAGACAGAATGGCAGCAGTGTACAGGGCAGAACTGTATATCCATTCAGTACTGCAAGCTCTCCAGTCTTTAAGGGCTCAACATTTGAATGTCTGTTTAGGTGTCTCCAGGTATGTTTTTCTACCAGGAGAAAAACATTTGGGAGAATTTTCTCAGCTCATTTAAAGTGTGTGTGCAGCCTGAGACTCCCACTGACTACAGGGAAAGTTGCCGCTGTTTGTTTCACATATTTCAAGATCAGGCCCTAAATCTGGAATAAAACTGGAGTAGGTCCTCCCAACTGCAAAATGCTTAGGTATGCTTCACTTTATGTCAGCATTTAATTGACTGCAAGACTGGGGCCTAAAAGAGAAAAAAATGTATTTGGTGACTCAGAGAAAGTTTTTCATTAACACAGCAATTTCTATCCTTACCAAAGAACATTGGTATATCGAGCTTGTCTTCTCTGTCTATTTTTCTTTTTATCATAACTATATAGACAGCATATAGCATTGCTCCTATAAGAGACCAAAGGGAACCTGTAAAGATCAAACAAACACATTAGGCATAATATTACGAATCATATTTTCTAGAAACATGCTCAGTTAAATCTTAAACACTCTAGTGGAGAATGTTTTATTGCAAATAAGTTTTTATAGAATCTATTAATATATAAAATGAATGAAACTTGAAACTCCATAATCACTCCCTTCTGGCAGTCGTTTAAAACAATCTTCTGGAGTCTGTACATAACTGGTGTTACCTTTCCACTCCCACCCCATAGCTTTGTGTCATGTCAAATTTACAACATCTTTACCTTAATTTCACTTTAAGTATGAAATGAAAAACATTTATATACCTATTGTACCTCTTCCAGCAGATTTGTCAGACCCAGATAGATTAACAAGTACTGCACCACCAATGCTAGAAAAGGAAATATCAACTGTTTAGGCATTAAAAGTATTTAAAAAGATAATGTGAAGTGGAAAATCCACAAAGATACCAATCTAGATATTTGTAAATTTGAGTGGTAAAGCCAAAAGGAGTACTATTTACTAACCTACCTAAATATTTAAGAGCTTGGAATTCACACTACTTTTCAGAAACAAACAAAACTTGAGTCAGCTCCCAGATGATAGATACTAATGCACTTAACCTAACAATAACTTCAAGCAAAAATATTTAACAAACTATTGGTTCCAGAGGGGCTTTGTAACACCGTTAAGGTTACAAATTCAGTTCTTAACCCTAATCCTCCTTTACTTGTGTTTCTGAGAGTTCTGCACTATTGGGATTTTAATTAGCATAAAAGGAATAAAAAAAAAGTTTAACATTTAAGAAGCAGGGCCCCTTGGTACCAGCATTGAATTTCCCTGTAAACTTACCAATATGTGCTACTCTTGAAATTGTACAAGTAAATCCATTTACTTAGAAAACTATAAATGAAATTAGCATGTTGAAGGAAAAAGGAAGATTAAGAAGTTTACATTCCTACCTTAAAACAACTGCTAGGAGTTTGGAAAGGGTGAACCGGTCTCCACTGTTACTTGGAAACACAGCAGCTAAGATTAAGGTAAAAAGCCCTGCAAGAGAAGTTAAATGTGATCAAGCTTTGTTATCAGCCTGTTCAATAAACTGACCTGCCGTCAGTTTAGTTTCTTTTTATTTTATAAATTGTCTGTTTAACACTTCAGTTTAGTTTTAAAAAATTCATTCTCAATCTCTGCGATGGAGCTAGTGTCTAAATTCGTTGCTAATTTTATTTTGTTATTTAGATATGTAGATTATGTATAAACTGAGATTAAAATCTACACCAAACAAGCAAACTATATTTAACTTAGTTTATGTTCTGCATATTTAAACTGCAACCTTAATTTTTAGTTAAGTCTAGAAATCAGCCCAAATTAAAACTGCGCATCACTGAATTTCTTTTTAAATAGTAGTAACTACCGCATGCCTCAAAATGATGGATTATCTGATATTTATAGTTTAACAACATATTCAAAACTGAGATGTGAGGCAATTCACATCTATCATGCCAAGCGAAATTAGACGTTTCACTGAACATGGATTTAAAGAAAACCATTTTAGAAAACTTGTCAAGGACAAGAGATACAAGGGGTTGGTGCCAGAGACAGAAGCCAGTAATGAATAGGGGATGGAACACTCTAGATATACCTGGTTCAATGCTCTCCCTCTAAAGCATCCACTCCTGCCACCAACAGGGACAAGACACTGGGCTAGATGGACCACTGATCTGACCCAGTATGGCACTTCTTATGTTCTTACATTATATGAGGAGTCCCCTGTGGTTCAGTGATAGAATCCTTGTCTACCACACAGGAGACCTGGGTTTGATTCCCAGACACTTACACAACTACAGCCATGGCTGCACCAAACATCTGGACTCAGTTAGGTCTTTGGATTCTATCTCAGTGGCCTAAAGGGAGGATGAAAGGTCTGGGCAGCCTCCACTCCTCCAAAAATTCCTACCCAGGCATATGCATCGAAGGTCTGGGTGGCCTTGATGCATACACCATGATCCAGGAGGATTGATGGTTGCCACGTTAGATGAAAAATATACCTCATGCGCTTTTAAAATTAAAATGTACTACAATGGAAGCAGAGTAAGATCCTAGAAATATTAGGGAACAGGACCTGCTATCTCACTTTTTGGTAAGATAACAAAAGAGTCGACTCTGTAAGAGTCGAAGTACTTTATTCAAATTGCAATGGGAACAAATCACAGCAAGCTAAAGAGGGGGCCAGAACTTAATGTACTGCTCCAAAGTAATTACCCATGTGTATGATTTCACACCACTAAGTAGAAGCTAAAACTGTGGTGGTTTAGCTCTCAGTGCTCTAAATCAAGTGCAAATTTCCATTTGAAAGAACCCCTTCTTTTTATGCAGCAAACTTAAACATGCACATATCCTGGTCCCTTCATTTGTTCTCTTTTGTACAAAAAACAAGATTTTTCCTTGAGAGATCTACAACTGTAAAATACACAAAACTATTAAGATTGTGTGTTTAATGCCTCTGGAGGCCAGTTTAGGAACATTCACCATTGACATTACTGTAACTTCCACCCTTCTTCCACCATCCTGTGGTATTTAATATCACTTATATTATCCACCAAGTCCTCGAACGACACACACATGCATTCAGTGTACAAGAGAATACTGTTCAGGGTTTTTTTATGATTACACTAGCATGAAGTTTTTAACAACAATTTATCAATACTTAAAAAACCACAACCCCTCTTCTAGTTTGGAACACGAGATACATCCATGCTTTCTTGCATGGCTGTGTGCTCTAAATAACTACGACAATCTACATGGAGAAAGCAATTTGTTTTTAAAAAAAATAATCTGTGAGCAGATTTTTAAAGTGTGTTGTAGCCACCTGAAAAAAAAAGAATATCAACTTTCCTCTGAACTGTTACAGTCAAGAAAGTCTTGCCTATACAAATGTAATGTACTTGTTAAGTTCTAGGCAGATAAAAGACCATGTGGAACAAAGCAGGAAGACATAATGAGGATAATGAAATAATTTTGATAATACAGCAAACACTTCCAGGCCACTGCATTTGGTTATTTTAAGCTTTACACTTCTAAAAGGAGGCACAATATGTCAATGAAATGTAGTGCTGACATAAGGAAAAGTGCTTTAACTTATAAACATGCATTTCAGTAGGCCTTACAATGCACATTTCCCATTTTAAATAACTTACCAGAGGTCGAAGATAAGATATTGACTATGGCCACTTGTGTGTCTGAGAGCGCTTCTTGATAACAGAAATTTGCCAAGAACCACTGCAGAAAAAGAAAAACAGTTTAATGAATACAAGGACAGCAGCAAAATGCATTAAAAACCTGTTTTCCTTGTGCATTTATTCATGCATTTAGATTTTCCTATATTTAGAAAACAAAACATTTACACTGAAATAAAATCAAAACAGAACAGGACTTTCAACTAAGCCCTTCTGCCTGAACAACCGTTCTAACTTCTATCAGGAAGTAGATGCATTAAGTAGCTAAAGGAAAAATAAAAATAGATAATCAAAAACAGTTTCAACTGAGTCTGCAACATAATGGACTGTGGACTTAAATTCTTAAATATGCTTTTAAGAAAAATGGCAATAGCAAGTCAGCCTCAATCAAGGAAACGATGTTCATAAGTCATTTTAAATAGCTAAATGGAGAAAATCTAGTATTTCCAGAAGTCTACAGAGATTATAAATAAATTATAGATTCATCTAATTTAAAATGATTAATGCACCAGCAGTATGGCTGATATTTGGTAAAGTATTTCCATTTCTAAAATAGTGATATTACTGTACTTACATCAGATACATGCATTAATATTCATAAAATACCTGCGAGATAAGACTCTTTGTAAATGTAAAGCAGTAAGTATTTTATTATCTCTTGAATTTCCAGGGATGTTGTTGATGACATTTTTAAGAGGACTATCTTTTTAAATATTGAACAAGAAAGCAGCATATACTGCATACCTTTTACAAGAAATTGTTTTTTGGTTTCTGTGCAGGACATGACCAGTATTTGTTTCTACAGAAAATGAAAAGATAGCTCCTATTCTATGTAATTTGGATGTATATGCATAAAAAAAATCAAGGAGTATTTGTAAAAGTGCGTGTGTGGGGGGGGG
>NW_005841899.1:534966-567094 GCF_000455745.1 Alligator sinensis | reverse complement strand
ATTCAAGAGGAGGTTGGATGATCACCTGTCTGGGGTCTTGTGAACCCAGCATTCATTCCTGCCTGTGGCGGGGGGGGGGGGGGGGGGGGGGAGGGGAGTGGTTATAGTACCTGTCCTAAACATGAAACACCTGTTTTTCCACCTAATGTTGGAGACATGCTCAGTATTATCCTTGCATCCCATGAAGCTTCAGTTACCAAATCACTTCCTTGTTAAAGTAACATTCATGCTGTTCTATTTGTGAATCACCTCCTGTTCGCCAAAGAGTTGCATGGCTTCATTATCAGGGGCATTTTAGATACAATCTCTCCAGTGGCAGTGATAACCTGCCATTAGAAAGGCAGGCATTACTCTCCTCCCTTTCGCTTAATGTTGTTTCTTAATAAATTTGTCATTACCACCTCTACTCCCATGTTACTGAAAACAGCTACAACAGAACCAAGTGAGGATGACTAAATTGCGGATGAAATTAAGTAAATCTTGCAGCTCACCCCCTTCTAATGGGGTAGAGTTGAAGAGCAGTCTCTGTTCCCCCAGTAGACCTCTTCACATCATTGCAGGGCCGGATATAATACCACAGAATTAGACAGACAAGGTGTCAGCTTTCAGGAGTACCACAAAAAGCAAGCAGGACATCAGCTAGTTACAAGTTCTTCTTCCTCATCCCCCAAAACAGAAAGACAGTTGCTCCTCCATGGCTGCATCCACAGAGCTGTGGGTACACAGCCGGGGCCTGACCCCATTCTGCAACAACATGAAGGAACAGCAACTATTGTTTAAATAGCCCTGGACTTCTGCCAGGGTAGGCTATTTGAATAACTTACCACACCCATGTTGGGTAATAAGGGGTGTGACCTGCCAGCAGCAGAAGCTATGTTCTAATTAACCACAAACTTGAAAATCCACTTTACATTTTAGCATTGCATTTCAAATGCCAGATTGAAAGTTGTATTGCATTTAGCATATTCATGAAGCAAAATACAGATGAACTACTGATAAAAAGAGGCATCTCATTTCCATTACTATGTGTGCGTGACTGCTTAATTTCTTGAAAGAAAAAGCACATACCACAAAGCAAAAGAAAAAGCTGATTTTTGCTACTTGAGTTGCAGTGAGTTTCCCTACAGTTTTTAATATTGATTCCTGCTCCTTTACAGTTGGATAGGACATGCGAGACAACTTTGCTTCCAATGCATGGCTTGATGGGAGTTGTCGAATCTCCATAATATTACTGAACCTTACACGAGGCTTTTTGGGAGCTTAAAGGAAAAAAAAAAAGTGGTACATGATCATTAAACTTTTCACCCAAGCACAACAGGGAAAAAAATGTAATTTTATTTTTATCCCATTGATTATAATACTTCACAAATGACAACCAAATGCTTCTAACACCCAAAATATTTACTTTAATTTTTATTTATAGAATTTCTATCTTGTTACTAGGTACCCACCCTGCTAATGAGACAGGACGCTATCATTGTTTTAAATAATTACTGGTATGCATTCAGGCTAACTCCTTGGAAACTTAAATTAACTTTATTATCTAATTTCCCCACTTCCATCCTACATATACACTGCATTTAAAAAAATGCAGAATAGCACAAATTCTTGGATTTTTGCTTTAAAGAAATCACAGCTTGCACACAATTTTCATATATAAGAAAATTACAGTGATGCTTTTGCTCTTACAATTTTGCTGTACCCTTGTAATCAGATTTTAAAGGCTTCCATAATTTAATCACTACTTCTATGAACAGCCAGAGTTGGTTCAGAAACAAGGTGATATTTTTATTTTAGTTCCAGCAAAATCATAGCCCAACTAAAATCAATGAAGGTTTTTGTCAGGCATTCAATGGCACATGTTCACTCAGGTTTTTGCTACTTAGAAAAGGAGAGCTGGAGATGAAACATTTGAAAGAAAATAAAACATCAATCCGTTAAGCACACGGGATTATCTTGCATTGTTCAGTCACCTTTTTGGAGTCTTTCATTCTAAAATGAATCACGTGCATTAAACTACAAGAACAGAACAGTAACAGTACAGTGTTGAGGGGAGAAATGCCTTACAGACACCACCCCCACCCCAAGAATGTCACCTGGAGTCTGGCAAATACTTCTAGGTTTGTAAGAAGAATATAGCCAAGGATCTAATGGTTGCATTCACACAGGTAACTTTAGCATTCTAACTTCTGGATTCCTTCTGATTTTATTGAAATGTCATTATTTTCTAAGAATACCAACTATAATTCAACCTGAATATTTTCTATAGCACTCATTGCTAGCATAACAGTATGCATATCTATCCAACATTATTGGTTTATATTATGGTAACTAAAATATAGTAGAGATAATAACAGATAGGGAAGTGCATTCTAATAAAACAGTGTTTGAAGACTAGGGTATTGGAATGTTTGCCTTATCTGTTTTAAATTTAATTTAATATGAGACTACGTTAATCAAGCAGGAAGGGAGGAAGTGCTTAAGACAAAAAAAACGCAAGTGTCTGCTGCGGGGATTCACAAGACACCTGCAGAGCCTACCTGGAGAGCTTTGAGAAGAAAGCCTTGATTCAAAGAACTGTGGCTGGATAAAAAGTGACTCTTCTTGGGAACCTGATCAAGGGTTAGAGTCCAGGACCTGCTAGGGTGTCTAAAGTTATTAAGCATGCCAGCCCTATCACTGGAAGGGGGCAGGGCTCAGGTAATACGAGCACATGTGGATTTAAAATTCTCTTTTCTCCAGATGCTTTGTTATTACTGTAAGATGGACAATTTTTTTCTCTAAAGGTTGCTTCGTCACGGACAGCCAAAAGAATGAACAACAGGTACCACAGTTGGTCTTGCTGGGTTACCATGTTTGATATACAAAGCATTGCAGGCTAGGGCTGACTTTAAGGTTGGGAGAATTGAAAAATTCAATCCCAAGAGAGGTAATGGCATAAGGAAGCCTGAAACCTGTGTGGGTACAATCAGAGATATCAGGAAGGCAAATGATGTGCAGCTAGATCTGCAACTATGATTGCAGTATACAGATATAAAGGAAGGCAGTCCATGCACCAAAGAGCTTGCATTTGAAAATTCCAAAGTCTTTACTCACTTTTTTCAGTATCACTATTAGTACTGCCACTTTTTTCACTTGGCAAATCGTGAAACTTTACAGGAACATATAAAGGTTCACTCTGAAATGCAGCAGGACAAGCAGCATATGCAGTTAATATTATTGCTTACAATGTAACTGTTCTTTTTAATTTAGTATATCAGAGAATTAAATTAAGACACTGATGTAAACAATGTGGGTGAAACAGCAACAGAGGCAGGGTGTTTAGATAGCAGCATCAACTCTTTCACTAACCAGGAAATTTCATTTTAATGCATTTGCCACATCCGGACAGATTAAAATATATATTTTAAACTATTCTTAAAATTCAACATTAAAAAAAAAAAATATATGAACCCTATCAAATACATTAGCTTCGCCCAAATATAGTAAGTTTCATGGAAGTCCTGGAGATACTTAAAAATAAAAATGTTGGCAAGCCACTGTCCCAAAGCCTGATGTCAATAAAGTATGGATGAGGCACCACATAAAGTATGTACTGACACACTCGACAGATTAAGTTGTTTAAAAACAGAAGTGTTAATACAGAACTATTAAGCATCCCTATTTAATTTTTGTTAATCTAATGTATAATGTACTTAATAGTCTGGGAGGGCATGTAAAAATAACTGTAAACTCCACCGTTGCCTGGGAAGCACTACTGTGCACTCACTTTGCATGACATCTATCAGCTTGAAAATTAACAGTGTGCTCCATTGCCAGTGTCAACTGGCCCCTACTGCGCATATGTATAATTTAGGTACAATACCCCAATTTTCTAACAGAGATTGTGAACTCTTTTGATATGGTCGGATGGGCAGAAAATAAATGAAGGGCACAAATGGGACCCCAACCCACACCTTCCACTAGGAGATATTCAACTTTTCAGCAACCAGTTACTTCCTCTCAGTCCCTTAATGTGGGGTGAATCTTTTGTAAAAAGTTCTAGATTCTTTGTGAACCTGATTTTGGGCATCCAGACCAAGCATGATTTCAGTGAGGTAGTGACTCAATCAGATCAGTGTCACAAATAAGCACTAGCTTCCACTGGAATGCCCACTGCTGTTATTTGATCCCTCTAAACAGGATTTTTTTTTCCACCAGAGGCAAAGGCACTCCCTGTCCCTTTCAAGCTATAGGAAGGGACCAAAGTATTCTAATCTATTCTAGTAACTGAAGGAATGTGTTATATTGCGTTGCCTTAGATTGAAAGACATTTAGATCTACGCTTTGCTTCGCCAAGTATGGAAATGGATCTGGGAACATCCCCCTTTTAGGACACGCAGAGATATATTACCTAGTCCAGTGTAAATTCAATGTCAATGTTTATCTGAGCAAGAGATCTCACATCTCTCTCCCAGTAAGTAGCATTATGCCTTGTATTTCACATATTACTGCCATTTTGGCTAAATGCTTTTTAATCATTTTGGTTAAAAGAGAGGTTAAACTGATCCTATTTACAGAATGCTTTTAAATCTAATTCAAATGTGTGAACTGGAGGGAAATGACTGACATGGTGCATCATTATCGTACAAAAACAGGGGCAGCTTAACATTAAGAAACTTACCAAAGAACTCTTTACAGTGTTGTCTGTTGCACAAGCAGCAAAATAACTTTCAGCATCTGCAAACTAATTAGAAATGATAGATTTAAAACGCTACCAACCCACTGTCAAATGACACTAATGAATGCAAACATTTTAGTATAAAAAGGTGCTTAATGGGCAGTTTAACCGGGCCATAATATGGTGAAGAGGAGTATTAAAAACCCTGCCAGTGTTCTCTTGCACTCATACAGAACTCAAAGGGCCTCAAGCCATCTGCACAAGCCATTCTCGGCACAGGACTAGGGCCTAGTCCCATAGAGAACCTGTCCATGGGCTCCGACACGTTCCAACTGGAGCACGTCAGAGCAGACTTCATTAACTCCAGCAGATTGAGTCTGTTGGAGTGGTCTAATCGGAAAGCTCCAGTGTACTGCAGCATCTCATGTATTCAGTGCCCTTGCGTTTCAAAATGGCAGCGGGGCACTTTAACACTCGTCGAACGAGCTTCACTGAAAGTGCTCCCGCTGTTATTTTGAAAACGTGGAACGCTGAATACATTGAGATGCTGCGGATATTTTAATTAAAGCAGCTCCCAAGAGCCATTGCAATCAAAACGTTCCCCCACTCCAGAGCACGTGTAAAATTGCACATAAGGACTATGAAGTCCAGTTTCAATGAGTATTCCCTACTGACAATTGGCATAACATCTATCAGATAGCCAGTTCCTTAGACTATTTACTGTGGGCTGTACTGCTGCTGTGCAGAGAAGTCTGTTACCTGTGAAGCTACTCCTATCAATCCAACTGTCAGCTTCTCTAAATAAAACTGATTTCATTCTTTAAAAGGATCCACTTAAAAAAAATCATCATCAATGATCAACATTTCTATTATCTTGCCTAGAACTGGTATCAGATCTACTGTCCTAGTTACCAGAACCATGCTGCTTGTATTTTTTTATACCTCTGCAATATGGTTTAAGTCCCAAGTCTCATGGAAGTTTAGAGTAGTTAGATCCTGAAGTTAATGCCCATCACTAAATGCAAATGTAAAGTATGCCTACGGTAGGAGAAATATGATCCCTGTCTATAAGAGCAATTTAACAGAAACTGCTATGCATATACTTTATGGGGAGATAAAAGGGGGGGAGGAAAGGGGGGAAGAAACATTCTACACATTTTCCTAAGCATGATCACAAAAAACAAGCCTGATCAGCATGAATGGCATATTAAGTCTGCAATCAAACCAATCAGAATTCTTCTAAAGAAATAGGATATAAACAAAATGCTAAACCACAATATGAAGGTATCAATTCCAGGTGCATCTTGAATCTATAGTGAATCTTTTGCATTTTAATTTAACTATTACAATTACCACTCTATATTCTGCAACTTTGGTTGTAATATTATTTTAAAGGAAAAGTTACTTGATTGCCTCTGGAGTTCAGCTTAGGCTATTGAAATCCTTTTCTGCCCAATTTGATTTTTGAATTATTCTGCATGTTTGTATGTCACAAGTTATTTATGAAGTTATTGAAGACTTACAAAAGCCGTGTGCCTTCCACGAAATCCACGTGTGCACTGTTGCCTCCATGGTTTCCAAACAATAAATCCCAAGAGGTATAGAACAAACATGGATGTTTTTGCAAAGGTACTGAAAAAAGGTTTGTTGTACGTCGCAAAAACATACTGTGAAAGGAAGATAATTATAGCATTCATAATTAGTAATTAGGTGAGAAGTCAGGTGACTAATCAGTGCGTTTAAAATAGCATGGTTCAAACCAACTCTATAGGTATACTTGAAAAAAAGAGGTGCAAGACTATATGAATGTGTGATCAAATTGACAAATGGCTCATTTTAGCCCAGCAGTTCCTTTCTAGAACTAACCAAAGCATCGTAAGTATAACATCACTAGAGAGAAGCTATTGATAAAATGCCTCAAGAGGCAAGCTAAATTCACTTTAAGTAGTCAATATACTTATGCATTTTAGAATCAGAACATTACTGAAATGTGATCTGAATTCAAAAAGGTTTTCCAATAAAGGACCACTTACAGACGCAGCTAAAAAGGCCAGGCCACTAAAGATAATAATATAAAAAACCCCCCAAGAAAGCAAGCCTTCTTTCTCATAAAATACAAGTTCAGTATCAGAAAATACCATAGTTCACAGGCAGACAAGGTTCTTTAGGTAAATACGGTATCTTTTATTAGACCAACTAAAAAAAAAAAATGGAAAAATTGTTCTTTGCAAGCTTTTGGGTACAAACACCCTTCTTCAGGCACAGGGAGAGTATGTTGTTGCCTTATGTTCTCTCCTGGGTGGAGCTATTTATTTGATCTTATAAAAGATATCACAGTTACCCAAAGAACCTTGTCTGCCCATGTCCTTAGACCAACATGGCTACAACCAACCACCCTAACACATAGTTCATACACGCACAAATGGGGTACTTAAAGTGAACTGCAGCATATTAACAGCTGCACTTTAATATGGAAAATTCCAAAGTTGATAGAAGTTATAAAATTTCAAGGGAGTTTAGAAGAACATGCCTGATTTGAACCCAACTTGTCTGAATTCAACACCTGGCTATTGTTGAAGAACATAAGTAGTAAACGTAGTGTTTTCCCCTTCTACATCAACACTGTTATTTCTTCATTATAAGAACAATATTGCCAGAGCGTTTTGGTACTAGGCTATGCAAAAGTTCCTAGAATACCCTCCAGCAAGGTTAGCGGGAACTAACTCATTTAAAAAGAAAGCTTAATAAATGTACGAACTGGATTAAATAGTAGTACAATTGCCTGCAGTAGCACAGAATTTACTCAGTAACTGAGGATTCTTCTAGACTTATGTCCCTAAATTTTGTAGAGCCAGATTGACAGGTTCAATCTATAACCCACTTTTAAGGATATAAAGTAGATTACTAGGTCTGTGGGGAAACACTTGGCAGTTTTTAACCAATATGTCCATCAACAAAATCAGCTCCTGACTTTAACTAACTGAAAGTTAAATACTTATTGATTCAAGATATTGAAAATTTTTAAATTAAATATTTGACTTTGAAATTAAAACTATAACCCTTAAATTATGCCGGTTTGGAGATTTAAGTTCACACAGCTTTTGTTATGGTTAAAGAAAAGGAAAAAGGGAAGTAGAATACTTCCAGGTTAGGGTGCTCAACCCCCAGCCCATGGGCTATATCTGGCCTTGGCGCTGTGTCATCCAGCCTATGGGATTCCCTCATGGGTCCTAAAATTTGGCAGTTAGGGGAGCAGTGGCATCACTCACTCTACTGACAAAGTTTAAGATCCATGGAGAGCCTCACAGGCTGAATAACATGAACTAGCACACGGGGCAGCGTGGCGCCCCAGAGCCTGCTTCAGATATGTGGAGCCCAATAGAGGTAGCATGTGACCCCAGCACATGATCCAAGCACTTGGGCGCCAGCCAAGGCTGCGCAGGGCCTGATCCAGAGTGCAGGGCCAGGTGGAGACAGCAAAGGGCTCAATCGTGGTGTGTGAGGCCCAATCTGGCCTGCAAACCAACCCTGTGTCACTCATCTGGCCCCCATGGCCAAAAGATTGAGCACCAGGTTGCTAATAGTGGAAAACTGAGTGTTAACATACTATAGTGTCAGCAGAAGCCCCCTCTTTTTTATGCTTAAAATAAATGTGTTTGTTTGTTTGTTTTATTTAAAGCAACACTTACCGATGTAAGCTCTGAGGAGGCAACCCATATCACATCAACAAGGAGAAGTATGACAATCCCGAGAGCCATTCTCCTACGTTGAGTGGATGAACTGCTCTGGGAGCTCATGCGATTCATGATAAAAACCCACACCATTTGTAACCTATTAAACATCAGTAAAAGATGAACGGAATGATTAGAGAAGAACCAATTACAAAGGAAAAATGAGATAAGAGCAAGAGCATGAAATGAACGTTACATCAGTACAACACGCCAGGAAGTGTAACCTTTGGCAGATAACTGCAAACTTGGAACTCACCTGGCATCCAGATTTTGTGGGACATTGGGGCAGAGGGAATCAAGAATTTCAAAAACAAGCTAGCTCTCCTAGCACTGAAATCAATGAATACAATTAAGCAAAGGCTGAACAGGTTTCTAAAGCTTACCAAGCATTCTGCAAAACAAACTATTCTATTCGACACAACTCCCATTTCTTGGATTTAAAAAATGGAATATTGATTTCTACATGATGCAGAAAATGATTCCATAAAAAGCTTAAATTTTCTACTCAGAAAATTAACGTGTTCAGGTGTTTAATATTTGGGGGGGGGGGGAGTAAAGTACTTTTGCACAGTTGTGGGAAAAGTAACAAAAATATCCATATATCCAACAAAGGTTGTTGCATGCACACAACTATTTTAACTACTGTTAAAAGATATGGTGTCTGTATTTCGCACATTGCCACATATGCTTAGGCACTAGACAAGATCTTCTGAATTGACAACAGATCTAATTATGACATTAAGTCAGAGCTAATTATGACTGAAGCCTGACTATATAACCAGTTTGAACTGTAAGTTATACTTTTTGTGTGTCAAAGGTTATGGACTTAAATTCTCTTCCTGAATATCAAGTAATTAGAATTACAACTGTAAAAGGGTTCCCAGTGAAATGTGTAGCACGATAATTTCTAAAAAATGATCTATTTAAAAAAAACCAAACAAACAAACATTCATCAGCAGGAGGACATAAAGACACACCTAGCAAAAAAGACTAATTTTGATACCAGCACAAGGGTCATTACAGGCAACCCCTGCTTAACGCAGTTTCAGTTAGCGCTATTTCACAATGGCACTCGTTTACAATTAACACCCAATTCCGCTGAGCGGTCAGCCAGTTTTGCTACAGTACTCAGTGGAATCGGAGTGTCGGTGGGCAGGCGGGTGGGCAGGGAGAAGCGGCGGCAGTAGCAGTGAGCAGGTGGGCAGGCATGAGGGCCCAGGGCGAGACGGCAGAAGCACGGGCCCAGGCTGGCACATGGTGCCAGAGCAGGTGGGGGGGTGGAGTAGAGACAAGCGGCTGCAAAAGAGGGGAGGAGCGTGGGGCCCAAGTCGGTGTCCAGGGCCAGGGCCGGCAGAGGCCCGCACCCAGGGTGGGGGGCAGGAGCATGGGGCCTCCACTGGTGTGTGGGGCCCATGTCGGGGCCAGTGGAAGCCTGCACCCAGAGTAGGGCGGCAGGAGCACTGGTGCCCAGGCGGGAGCAGGCATGGGGCTAGGGAGAAGTGGCGTCAACAGAGGTGAGTAGCCTGGGCCAGTGGGGGTCAGTGCCCAGAGTGGGGTGGCAGGAGTGCGGGGCATGTGTCGGTGCCTGGCAGCAGGGGCCGATGCCCAGAGCAGGACAGCAGTAGTGCCAGTGCCCAGGCTGCAAGTGGGACTGGAGAGGCCAGCAGGCAGGTGAGGGGGGTGGGGAAAGGTGGCAGCAGTGAGGGGGGGCTGGGCATGAGCGTGGGACCCATGCCAGTGCCCAGGGCCAGGACCAGCAGGGGCCCAGAGCGGGTCAGCAGGAGCACAGGTCCAGTCTGGTATGTGGGGCTGGAGCGCCAGCAGGCGGGCAGGGGGTGGGGAGAGGCAGCAGCAGGGCAGACAGTAACCAATTAATCTCTACTTACATTCATTTCTATGGGGAAATGGGTTTCGCTTGATGCGGTTCTGCTTAATGCTCAGTTTTTCTGGAACCAATTAAGAGCACTAAGCGGCGGTTGCCTGTATTCTGCAACATACATCCCCCCGCACTTCCCATCTAGAAATCTCTGCCAGAGACTAATACTAATTAAACCCTACCTTATTTGGATCAAATGTAAGAAAGAGATAAGCAGATTACTGAAATACCAAAACAGTACAAATGGATGTGTGCATTTATGACAATACCTGCTCTTAAGCACAAGAGGGATACACTAATCCAAAAAGGGGCATTAAACATGTTACTGGGGTGGCAAAAAAGTAAATAAATAAAAATTTGGAAATTTTCAGATACACAAATTAATTTCCTGTACATATACAGTGTCCAATAATTTCCCCTCTTCACAGTATCTCTGCCTCATTCAATGTGGGTATAACAAGACTTGTATTACGAGGATTTATATAGCAAATACTGAACTGGAAGGTATAGTCAAAGGGCATTCAAGCTCTTTCCAAAAGGCAGGAAGTCAGACTTGGTCTTTTCTACAAGTTGTTGCTGCTGACTTTGAAATCACAAGTTGTGTTGGTTTTACTCCAAACAAACTGTTACCTTCGTCATACCTAGTCTACCCCATGTTCATACACTCACCAAGGTTATAGAAGGAAGCTTCAGGTTAACTAAAATGTTGGCCTCGATTTACTAAGGCTGCTCACCAGAAAACCTGGAATTCAGTAAGAACGTCAGGTTTATGATTTAAAAAACCCCTACAACCAAGTACCTGTTTACAGCACACTGTATGATTGTAGAAAAATAAATCAGTATGTGTCAGTGAAACCTGGTGAGCGATATGGCTCCAGCATCTTAACTGTTCTAACAGCGCTTCCATACATGAATATTTTACAAGTTAATTTATTAGATAGTTTGACACACAACATCCCTTCCTATTTATCAGCATAAAATCCTCTCCTCGTCAGAATTCCTGAATTAACTGTACTAAATCACGCACTTGTGTGCAGCAAATCTGACTCCGAACGATGACCTGTTTTAGGGACAGAGTCAGGTTATTTTCATTGTATTTGGTACGTTCTCCACCACATACCAACAGTTTGTAGTCTGCCGATCGGAGACGCGTGTAGGGTCTACCGATCGGAGACGCGTGTAGCATGAATGACGCGTGCCCCCTGCAGCAGTGGAAAGCGGGAGCTCCCGCAGACGTCGCTGGCGCTGTCGGCGGCTGGGGAGGGGGGCGAGTGCTGACCAGGGGTCGGCGACCACCCGCAGATGCCGCCGGCAGTGTCGAGCGGGAATCGTTGACAGCCAGCAGACACCGCCAGCGGCGGGGGTGGCGACCGCCTGCAGGCCTTTCCGCAGGGGGCGCACCGCCACGCTCAGGGGGTTCATGTGCACCCGCGACGTGTCCCAATCTGCAGCCTCCCGGTCTGACCTCAGGGTGCCAACTCCGTCCCGGGAGGTTTCATCACGTGACGTAAGGACACCAACGACTTTCGGTCCGGAAGGGCAACGCACATGACTGTCACGTTTTAAAACCCCAGGGGCCTGCTGTATTCAGCCCTGCACAGCCCAGCCTCCCCTGCTGATTCTCGTCTGACCCCTGCGGACTCCTGACTGGGGGAGGGGCCCTGCCTCAAGCGTCCTGCGCGCTCGGCTCCGTCTCTCCTTCAGTCTCCCGGCCGCTCGGGCCGTGACCTGCGGCGGGCGTCGCGCCCACTCCCGCGGCGGTGGCGGTGAGTGTCGGCGGTAGGGGGGAGCGGGGGCCGGGCCGTCCCCGTCCCCGTCCCCGCGCCGCCGAGCCCGAGCGGCGCCTGCCCCTTCCGGGGGCCGGGCCAGGCCGGGGAGGGCGGGTCTCGCGGCCCGGTGGGACCCGTGCTGCGGGCAAGGCCCGTGTGAGAAGCGGGATTTCGGCGACTTTTTTATTTTGTTTTTTAATTCCGACCTCACTTTGCCCCGACCGTGAAGCCGCAGTGTAAAAGTATCTTCCTACCAGGTGGATCCTATAAATGTTCGGTGTCATTTCACGCCTGTCAAGTGCGGGCCGCAGGTTGCCCTCCTCTCAGGCACCGGTGACCCACCGACGCCATGGGGGCCCCGGTCTTGGTGGGGTGGGGGTGGGGTAGGGAGGTGGGCCGGGCAGCAGTCAAATAAATACAAGACGTCTCACATCTACCCAAAGATCCTGCCACCCCTGGCACCACCTGCAGGGGGACCGGGTGGGCGGGGGATGCGACGTTTGTCGGGCAGATGCGCGGCTTTGTATTCGATCGACGGAGTCGCTGGAGCGAAATTCAAAGCAAGCTTTTGGGCACAGTCACCCGTCTGCAACAGTCTGAGACCCTCCGAGGAATAAGAGAAGCTACAAGTGCGGCAGGAGGTCTGACGGTGACAAACTGCTGGAAGACCGATTCAGACCGGACGTAAGGAAAAACTTCTTTACTGTCCAAAAATGTCTTTACTGTCCGAGGCTCAGGAGTCGGGAAGAGACTCCCTCCTGGTTGCTGTGCAATCAGTGAAAACAGAAATGGGTAGAAATTAGGAAAATGAAAGGTAAAACAGGGAAGGGAGGAAAAGGGGGGGGGTGGAGCCAGAGGTAAGTCTCTACAAAGGTAGTAATTCAAGGTAGAAAAGTGGCTGTCTGTGGAAAAAGGAAATAGCTGGAAATTAGGATGACAAAGGGGAGGGGAGGGGAGAAAGTAAGAGGTCGGGTCAGGTCAGGCGGGTACCTGGTGAATCAGACACCAGGCAGGTTGTAAGGTGTCAGAAATCCAGTGTCTATATTGAGGCCACGGTTTTTTGTATGCTGTAATTTTATGAAGTGAATCCAGTAGGCTCGTCTACGAAAGGTGTGTTGTAGGTTCCCTTTGAGGACGAGAGCCGAGAGATCAGCGAGGGAGTGACTGTGGGTGAGAGGTGTGCAGCCGCAGGGAGTTGGGTATTCTTGTGTTCGGTAGATTTTCGGTGCATGTTCATGCTGGTGCGCAGTTGTTTGGTTTCTCCTACGTATTTCCCAGCAGGGCATTTGGTGCACTGGATGAGATGTATTACACCTCTGGAGGTGCAGGTGTAAGATCCAGGAGTGGTGATTGGTTCTGTTGTGGGGTGTAGTCGTTGGCAACACGTAGCGGGTGCACGCGGGTGCATGTGCGCCTCCGAGCGTGGTGGTGCACTGCCTGCGAAAAGGCGCCACTGACACTACCGGCAGCGCCTGCGGGTGGTTGCCACTCTCCACCCCTTCCCCTTGCCGCAGACACTGCTGGCGGCATGTATGGATGGTCCGAGGTTGCTGCTGACCGCTGCTGACACTGCCAGTGGCATCTACGGGTGGTTGCTGATGCCCCCCACTTGCCACACACCCCCTCGCCGCCAACAGCGCTGCGACTGCCTGCGGGAGCTCCCCACTTGCTGCTGCCATGCTTGCACTGCCGACAGTGCCGCCACCGCCAGCAGGAGCTCGCCATGCCCCGCCAGCCTCTGGGTGCACACGGCATTCATGGGAGTAGTTATTGTGGGGGTGGTGAAGATGTGTTGGCAGGTTTTGCATTTCTTGTCCTGGCATGGTCTGGATCCATTGGGTGTGGTTTGGGCCATAGGGGGTCAGTCGTTGGGGGTTTGGGTCATAGAGGGGCACAGGTACCAGCCCAGCTCCAAATCTGCCCCTCCCTCTCTGCTTACATGAGGTAAGCCCATGGCTCTGGGCAGCAGTTAGCTCAGTAGCCTGTTGGGGCTGGTGTTGATTTCTGCAAACAGAGTTTAAGATTGCATATTATTCAGTTTATTTTGCTTTGTTAAATTATTTCAGACTTAGTTTTTGCCCTGTCAAACCAGTTTGTACCATTGACTTTATTTTGCTCTGTTAAATAGATTCATATTCAGCTTTTGCACTCTTTCAAGCCAGTTTACATGAATCAGCTTATTTTGCTTTGTTATATTGATTCATAGTCAGTGTTTGTTCTCTCAAAATAGTTCATATTATTCAGTTTATTTTGCTCTGTTAAATCATTTCTTATTCAGTTTTTCACTCGCTTAAACCAGTTCCTGTTTTTCAGGTCTTTACTTTATTAAAACAGTTCGTATTCAGTTTATTTTGATCTCTCTACTTTGCATTCCTAGTTTTAAACACCTCATATTACTCACTTCTTTGTGTGTGTTTCTGCTCTCTCATTACCTTTTTAGAAATGCTTACCCAGATTTATACACACGTCAAACAATTCAATTCTTTCGCATTTTCTGCTTTCTATTTGCCTGTCTACATTGTTTGTGCTGCCTTTGGTTTGTGTCAACTTCAGGAAATTTTACAGTTAGAATGCATATAGATATATAACTGTGGATAGTAAAAAAAACAAAGTTAGATATTCGAAAGTTTCAGCCAGCATGGAGAGAATTGTATGGTTTTGTGCAGCAAGGGGATCGTGTTGTCTGTAGTCTGGGCTGCGAGAGTGTGGTGTCTCGTACTTCCAGTGTCCAGCACCATTTGGCAACCAAGCACGAAGCCAAATTTCCTGTAGTCGATGAAGCAGACAAACATAAATCCACTAGAAAAGCTCTTTCCACACGGGCAAATTACATTCTAGCTCAAAAAGGCAAGCGTTTTACAGATGGAGAATACTTAAAGGATTCTTTCTTAAAATGTGCTGAAAATCTGTTTCAGGATTTTGCGAATAAGAAAGACATCATTGTATTGATGAAATGCCGTTGTCACCTGTGCTTGTGATGTGATGAGCCTTGCACTGAATGAAAGCACAGACACAAATGATTTATATATCCTCTGTCTTGATATAATTGTTCAATATTTTATTTCCGGGGAAGTTTGGGAGGAATTGTTTTCTTTGAGTGCTATGCATAGCACAACAAAGGCCAACAATATACTTAATCTGGTCAAAGATATTTTACACAGCAACAAATTGACCCGCACAAAGTGTTCTCTGTTAGTACTGATGGTGCACCTGCTATGGCAAGTAAAACAGCTGGATTAATAAAGCTTTTGGAAACGGAAATTGGACATCCTCTTTTGAGTTTCCATTGTATTATTCATCAGGAGAGCCTATGCGCTAAGATCCCATCTTCTGATTTAAATGAAATCATGACAACAGTTGTGAAAATTGTCAACTTTGTGATTGCCCGTTCCTCTTTGACACACAGGAGATTCCATGAACTTTTCAATGATATGAATTCTGCATATGGAGATTTAGTGCTGCACAATAATGTATAGCTCATGGGCAGGCAATTATTTTGGGCGGAGGACCGCTTACTGAGTTTTGGCAAACCATCAAGGGCCGCATGACAGGCAGCCAGGGGCAGATAAATATTAATTTTCAAAAAATTTTAGGGGCCCTGTGGGCTGGGTAGAATGGCCTGGTGGGCCACTTCTGTCCCACGGGCCGCATTTTGCCCGCCCCTGGTATAGCTCCTCGCTTACCGTCATAGTTACGACTTCAAGCAAAACGATGTTAAGCAAATCCAATTGCGTCACAGTAGTTACCTACTAGCAGGCGGTGGCCAAACGTTATAACCAAACATTGCGTGACTTTAAATGAGTATGTTCTCTAATAGATCAGCGACATAATAATGAAACAAAGTTAACCAGGACGACATTAAGTGAGGAGTACCTGTGTGCTGGTTGAGTAGAGGAAGCGTGCTCAAGTGATTTGTTACTTGTCTCTCAAATCCATCAAATTGTTTCTTGAGGAAAGTGGTCAGCAATATGCAGACCTTACTGATGACAGATGGCTAACAAAACTGATGTTTTTGACAGACATCACATCACATTTAAATGATCTGAATACTAGGTTACAAGGAACACAGAAAACCATCCTTCAGCTGTCTGAAGACTGGAAAGTTTTTTGTGATAAGTTGTCTGTTTTCAGACTAGGTCAAAACATCTGCCTTCCGATACTTCCCCAGTCTGAAAATCCATTCGGAGCAGTATATTGAATAATAGGGATGTATGCAACTATATAGGACACCTGGACAATGAGTTCACTAGATGATTCCAGGACTTTTGCAACAGAGGACCCATGTTTTCATTTCTTGTGAACCTGGACAGTATCAGGGAAAGTGATTATAAAACTGCAGTACTGTCAGTGGATGAACTTTGAAGGATTTGAACTGGAACTGATTGATTTTCAAAGCTCATGCATTTAGGTATCAAAGTTCAAATCGCTACAAGGTGAACTTAAGAATGAAAGGGACTGACAACTCAAGGTTACAGCATGTTGTTCTTCCCTTCCTGAAAAGTATGCCTGCACGGAAAAAGTAGCTTTTGCCTTGCTGTTTGTCTTTGGATCTTCTTATTGCTGTGAACAAGTGTTTTCACAAATGAAAGCCATACTAAGTCCTATGAGAAATCATCTGACAACTGACAATTCAGATTCATGTTTGAGTTTGATGACAAGCAACAGCTTAACATCACCAAACTCAGCTGTCAGAAGCAGGGCCAAGGCAGCCACTAAGAAAAGATCTTTTATTTGAGAGCATTTTTACTTGTGCACTCCAGCACCTTACAAGGTAGATATTTCACGTTTTTCAGCACTCCCGCCAAAAATGTTGCCTACCCCTGCACTAGAGCTGTGCTAGTATAATTCTCTGTTGCATTGGTAGACTTGTAGTTAAAGGCTAGGGACAGATATTCAAAAAGCCAGAGCCTGAATTGATTCAATCTTTGGAGGTTAGTCTAACCTGGCTAGGCTGAACTGGTTTGCAACTGCACAGACATCCCCTCTAGATTGAGAAAATGAAGGCACATGCCTGCAGTGGCTCAGGCTAGAAGCTGGGGGGTGCTAGAACAGCCCTCTTTTTGCTTCCAAAGTGCTGAGCTGAAGGGGGTGCGGCCAGGGCCTGGCAGGACACTCTGATTAGGCATTCCCCCGCCTCGCTCCTGATCAGCCAAGCAAGGAGTTGATAACAGAGCATTTAGCACCATATCAAGAAAACAAAAGCCTTTCTCATTAGTTCAGGCTTTTCTTAAACAACTTTTTCTAAGGAAGGAATGGAGGGACATTACCAGCTGACCTGTTGATTAGCTCCAAAAAGCCCTAAGCGGACACTGTCCTGTCTGTCTTACACAGACACCTCTCAGCATTAGCTAGCAGACCACATGTTGTGCTATGGGAGAGGGGATTCCCTGCTTGAATAGAGAGTGGGGTGAGGGGGAGGGCAGGCAGAGGGAAGCCGGGAAGATCCTGCTGTATCTGCAGTCTCTGCTGAAGCTCCAGCTAGGGAGCAGGGGGGTGGAGCTGTCCCACTCTCTGGAGCACAGAGCCCTGCCCAGGGCTGAAAAGTATCTAGGATGCTGAGGGACTCTGGTTTAAGTTAAACCAGGAAGGGATCTTGGACAGACATTGCATAAACTGGTTTGACCCAAATCAGTTAAACCTTGTTGAATGTAGTAGTATCAGACTTATCTCAAACTGGCTTCAGCCATTTTGAAACTGGTGTATGTGCACTGAGTTTCTGTTGTTACATGTTTAAACCAGTTTCTGATCACTTAAACCGGTTTGTGTGTAATGTCTGTCCCTAGCCAAATTGGTAGTGGTCTGCTGGCATATCCCTATGGTTCTGCAGGTTAGTTGCCCTATACAAACAAACTTGTATGTCACTTCCTCTCCAAATCCTTATACTGACTTATTTTCCTCTACCGCATCCGATTTAGGCTTTTTTTTTTACAGTTTTCAGAAACAGAAGCAGCTTCTCCATTTATTTTCCCTTTTCATTCTATATTACCCTCCTCTCTCTCTCTCTCTCTCTCTCTCTCCAGTCAACTTTTCACACATTTATTGTTTTCAGTTATGCTTTATATGTGGAAATATCCTTCCAGAGCACATTCTTCCAGCCATTACCCTTACCACAATCAAGTGCTTCCTGAAACCGTATCTACTACTTTGCCACTTAAGAAACCTACTGCCCAAATGGTAAATTTGAAAAGCAACATGCTATATAAATTATAGATAGAATGCTACAAGGGCATTTCAGAAAGTAATAGCAATTTCAAAATAAAACCATTTTGTGTGCAATGCTCATTTATGAGAATACATCACTTTTCTACGTAGCTGTTGTAAATAATGGGTGAGTTGGACAATGCCACCATCTGTGTTCTCCACTCATTTCTCACTCAATTGCACACATAATGGTTTTATTTTGAAATTGCCATTATTTTCTGAAATACCTTCATATATGCGTTCCATACCTTTCCCCTACTCGCTAACTATAGATTGTGATCTTTAGACAGGGGACATGCCCTTTCATATTTTGAAGACTGACTGTTGGTACTACAGAATATTAGTAAAATTATTTGTTTGCAGTAGAGTATCACCTATAAGCTCCCATGAGGATTAGGCCCATGTCACAGAGTGCAGAGTATGAATGGAATAAAAAGGCCTTCATGGTCTCAAAGAACTTAACATCCAAGACAGATGAGATGAAACACTCTGTAACAAATACGCAGAAAAAATAGGAAGCAAGATGTTGAAATGACAAAAATATGGAATTATGGAAGCCAGAGCTGTGCACAGTTGGATCTAATGATTTGCAATTGTTTGCAAGCGACTGATTTTTCTTTTTTTTCATTTGAGATCATTAAGATAAATATCTGACATCAGTGCTGGCCATTCACATAACCATTTTTAATACACAATTTCCTCATAGACATCACAACAGAAGTGGCCTACGAGGAAAGATCTTAAACATAGGGCCGGGTGTTTTCAGAGCAGATCAAGGGAGTATACTCTATGCTGGCGATTCTCACCCTTGGTGCTGGAGCACCCTGGGGTGCCATGAGATCCTTTCAAGGGTGTTGTGGGGCTGCCACATTGCCAAGTGTGCAAACATGATTCACAAAATAATCCCAGAGATTTCAAATAAGAATCCACGGTGTTAAAAACATTCTGACCTGCTGTGGGCTTTGTGAGTTCTTTCAACGGAATTGCTCTATTATTTTTCTGTAGTAAAAAAATGAGTGAAAACTAAGAGCTAGCATTTTCTAAGGGTTGCCTTGAGTCTAACAAGGTGGCGAACCACTATTTTATGCAAAGGTGAAGGGTACTGCTAATAGAATTGGGCTTGACAATAAAGAGAACGGGATAAAGGACGTAACTTGACAGAATGGGAAATGACAGGGAAAAGCAATCAAGGTACTCAAAGTGGAGAATGGCATGATCAGACCACTGTGCCAGAAAGATTATCATAATAAGTAATAACGCTATCTTAAGTGCCCAACCTTTTATACAATGCTTATCCAAACAGGAATTGTGCCTGGAAGAATTTCAAGGGAGCTGCACAGGCTCTGGGGCAGGTAAGGAGTGGCTTTCCAGTACTTACTGGTACTGCCTCAAGTCCACCGTAATCAGTGGCTTCTGTGCCCTGTTTCTGTAACAGCCAATGGATCTACATAAAGGTTGATCCACTGATATCGCCATCCCACTTCTGCTATATACTTTGGAACAAGTTCCCATGAAGGTGGGGGAATCTGGGATGTGAACATCTGGATTGTTATGTAGCCTCTTAACATTTTATCTTACACTTTCACACTAGACTCACTCCAGTTCTTCTGAATCGAGCCTTCATCTATGGAGAAATACAGAAAGTAGAAATCCCCCCTAAAATTCATTCTTCTGATTTTTCAGATGAGAGGCTCTCTTAATTGGTTCTTATTGGTGGATTAAGAAGATATATGACTTTTTCTCATGATTAATAGATTTGAATTGATACTTTCAGTTAAAAAGCCCCTTATATCTGAAGGGTTTTTCTGAACAAGCACCAGCCAATTACTGTAACTGAAAGATAGTTTCTCTAGTTTCAATTGCCTACTTAACTATAATGTGTCTATTTAGTATCTCCACTTGCCTGATGTGACCAATCTCTTGCTTTGTGACCAATCTCTTGCACACATATTCAAGGAGAAAGCTTAAAGTACTGTCAAATCTCAATACAACAGACTCAAGGCTAGTCTAACCTGCCTTCAAACTGCAGCCAGGATTGCTGCGGAGATACACACCCAACCCCCTTGCCCTTGTGCCAACATGTGCCAAAAATGAGGTGGTACAACTGGCTTGATGTTGTTGTGAGCACATGTCCCAGCACCATTTTCAGGCGCTCTGCCCGAGGTGTGCTACTTGGAGGGCACCCTGAGTGTGCACTAAGCTGATCACATTAACGTAGGCTGAGCATGGGTGGGACATGATTCTCAGCACCGGTTCCAGGAGCAGCATCAAAGCAATGCAGATATGCCCTCAAGGACAGGTGCTGCCATATTTTTCAGCTACTTTTTAACTGTTAAAAAAAAAGGGGTTTCCTAGGTGACAGGTTAACAGCATCCTTCTGAATGTCTGTTCAGTTTCATAATGTCAGAACACATGACTTTTAAAACATCATCTCAAAGATAAGGCATCTTTTAGTACCACGTGCAAGGACAGAATAAAAGGTTGTGGAACTGAACATAGAATTTGCGGAGACAGAAGACAAATTATTCTGGATGGTTTCAAACAATTGTACCAGAACTTGCCTCCCCCTCCCCCACAATATACAAGGAAGTTTCTACCACATATGTCAAAAGAAGGCAAAAATAAATCTGGTCACCTTACACAGAGCCCATTAGGCTGTAACAGAGAAGAATGCAAGGGAAGTACATGTCCAGATGTAAAGATTTACTTTTATTTTACATACCTGCACAGTAATTTTTATGCAGAAAATAAAATCCTTCAATATTAATAGACTCCAGCTGTCATGTCAATACACAGATTAGCTCTTAAAAATAAAACCATATTTTGAAATATGTATTTTTATTACAAAATTAAACGCCTTTTTAAAAATGTCAGTTGAAACTGATTCCATCAAGCCCTCGCTTGCCTAAATGCTTGACATACAAGCATAGAAGATCTTAACAATTCAGTCTATATTTTAAGATTTGAAAACACTTGAAATAACACAACCAGATTGAAAGAATATGTTAAAAAAAAGAAGAAATGTACATACAAAACACAACCCTTCCCTTACTTAAGTCCTTCCTCACAACCAGCAAATAGAAATAGTTTTCTTTTAAAAAATGTTTTTACACTAACTCCTCTCTCATTCTCCCAGAGAGGACTGTCTTATCTGAATTACACAATGCAAGCCATTTAGTACAGAATCTGCTTTGATATCAGTGTTATTAAGCAACACGAAGAGAAGAAAGAATACATTTACCTCTCAAATGAAAGTCTTTATTTCTTAAAGGTATGCTTATCCACAATGTTTTTACCTAAAAACATGGTTTAGATTCAAAAGCAATGTGGAAAATACCAATTTATTTTAGCAGGTTACTATTCTGAAGACTAACCAACCTCCATTCTAAAGACTCCAAATCTCTCTCCCCTCCACAGGAAATGAAGTTGCTACTTAAGCTACAGAACTTCTGGGCATTTTTACACATGTATGCATCTCAGTGCTGGGCCCTTTGAAAAGCGCCTGGTGCTGCAATGTATGCAGTTGTGTAAGCGGCTAAATGCACGCCAACACTAAGAAAATGGTGGCGGTGTGCTTTTCAACTCGAGCACCTCAGACGAAATGCTGACGCACATTCTGCCGTTTATATAGCTACTTCTTGCTTAACATCGTAGTTATGTTCTTGAAAAATGCAACGAAGTGAAACGATGTTAAGCAAATCCAATTACATCACAGTAGTTACCTGTTAGCAGGCGGCAGTCAAACAATGTTAAAACCGAACATTGCGCAATTTTAGTATGTTCTCTAATAGATCAGCGATGTAATAACGAAACAACGTTAACCAGGACAACCTTAAGTAAGGAGTGCAACTGCATATGGCGCAGTGCAGTTCACCTCGGCTCGTGTGCGGAGCAGACTCAATTAATCGAGTCTGCTTTGAAGCGGTGGATCTCCAGCACGTTGCTGGAAAGAAGTTGTGTATAAATGCCCTCTGTGACTGCAGCGTGCAGGTGTTTCAGTGATCATTGAACAAAATCCCACCACAGCCCAGCTCTTTTTTTGTTTGTTTGTTTAGGAAAGGAGGCTTTGCACATCATGGAGGATAAAATCCTTACATTAGACTGGGACTGTTCAACTAGCAGCATCTGGGCTGAATGTGGCCTGCAAATAGTTCATTCACTGGTCCTGGGCTCCCACCTAGGGGCTGCTCCTGCATTGCTCCTGCTGCTGCTGTAGAGGTCTCTAGGCTCCCCCTCCCTCCTCCACAGCTTCTACTTCCTGCCCTTGGGCGTGGGGGTATGACCCACAGTTGCTCAGAATTTGGACAGCCATGCACCAGACCAATCAGTGGTCCCTCTAATTCAGTATCGTATCACAGCCAGTGGCAGTACCCAATGCTTTAGAACAAGGGTGTCAAAGATATGACCTACAGGCTGGATCTGGCCTGCAGAGCCCTATCCAGTACCTGGTGCTACCTGTTGGTGTTGAAGTTGACCCATGGGCAGCAACCACACATGGCACCCACTCTGACCACTCCAGGACATGCTGGATTTGGTGGTGGGGGGCCGGGAGGGGAAAGGTCTGTGGGTCTGATTGATCCAGCCCACAGATGGGCCCTGTGCCACTGCTTGGACACCACTGCTGCCTTGAACACCACTGCTTTAGAAGGTGTAAAAAAAAAAAAGTTAGTTGATCTGCCTATATGAAAACTTTTAATTAAATATCTGAAGTTAATGCTCAACAACATAAGGATTTGCTTTCAGTTTTTTCCCTATCCTATCTGGGATAACTGCGCATGTTTCCCTTACCCACATTATGTCTAATCTTTTTTTTAATCCTCCTGTGCTCCTGACTTCAGTAATATTTTGTGTCAGTGAGTCACAAATTGGAACAGAGAGAGCAGTGAAAGGCAATTTTTCTTTTTTTAACTAAAACATCCCCTCTGATTACCTGCCTGTAGCCTGAAATGTCTACTAGAGCTTGTCAATTCATTTTCAGTTTAACTGATGTCCTGCAACCACTTTAAAATTTAAACTGAAGGTGAACTATGAGGAGTCATACAAACCCATGACTCAGTCCTTCAAAGCAATTAACAGCCTCAACTCCCACTGGATTCAATGGACATTACACAGTGCAAGTCCAGACCCTTAGACATTCAACAGCTGCTGAAGAACTCCAACTAGGCTTTCAATGAATTTAGACCAATGGTTTACAAACTGTGGTCCGTGGGCCCCTGGGGGTCTGCAGACTGAGTCAAGGGGTCTGCAAAAAGATGACTATAATCAATCTAAAGTGTGTGAATACCCACAGTTACAATTTAAAGGGGTCCACAAATGAAAAACGGTTGAAAAGCACTGACTCAGAATAAGCAAATATGCTTCTTATTTTCAATTAAGGGCAGCCATGTCAAACATATGGCTAGCAGGCCAGATTGGGCCCATGCAGCCCTAGCTTGTGGCCCGTGGGTCTCAGACTAATCACCGCATACTGCATGTGGCACACAGAATCAGTCTGGTGCACAGGCTGGATCCAGCGCTGCAGGTGCTGCAAGCAGCACAGAGGGTAAGTCTGCATGTGGTGCATGGGGCCAGTGTGGCAAGGGGTGCAATTCAGACCAGCCTTGAAACCAGCATGCAGGGTCAGTCAGTCAGGGTGCCCCAAGCGGTGCACACCCTGTGCCAGCCCTGTGCACCATGTGTACAACAAGCCCCAGGGCAGGGCCAGTGAGTGCAATGCACAGGGCTGAACCAGCTGTACACATTGCAGATAGCACAGGGGACCAGCACTGGGAGTGCACTTCATGCAGCATCCTGCCAGACAGGTCCTGCAAGTTAGCTCCAGCATGGCCTGACCCAGCCAGCAGACTGGCCCAGTGACCCTTATCCAGTTCACCGGGCCAGATAAGCGCTCAGAGCACAGGCTCAGAGTGGATTGCTAACCACAGTACCCTAACAGGCACGCTATACCTGCTAGTTATGTTACACTTACTGTACCAGCCTGCCATACTAGGACTAGCGCTTCAGAAAACTAAACGTCTTACATATACAGGACCTCCCCTACCAGTGCAGTTGTGTCAAACAACTACCCTGTGGCTTCTTGCAGTATTTTTGAAGACTTCTTGAGATTCAAACACTGCAGAATTATACTTGTCACACCTTTCTAAAGGCCTTAAAATACAATATCTTGGAGAAGTGCAAATTTCTTCATTTATGTCAGTAAGGTAACTCTGAAAGTCATCATTTTGAAGGGGGGAACACACACTTAGATGCACAGTTTTATGCTCAGTTTGTTCACACTTAATTTACACATCTCGCAGTAGTAACCAAACACATCCCCAACCTTATATATAGAGGGCAGAAAAAAACATCCGTCCTAAAATTTTCTTATATCATGTCCTTCTAGGAACAAGCAAAATAGAATTCAGGAATTATTTACTAATGGCTGAATTGCATTCAGTAAAACAGACTTTTTTCCCATTTGTAACCAAGTGCAAACTATGCACCTAACAAATTAGTTACCACATACAGAACCACATCTACCCACTAGCGCTTGTGCCTGCCTCACTTTGGGTTAGATCCCTGAGGGAAATCCAGTGAAAACTGAGGACAAGTTTAACGTCTTAATTTTTTACCTAAGGCCCAAGAACAAATGCAGATGACAGGCTTCTCAACGAACATGTCTTTTAGACATCACACCTACTCCAATAGATGCAGCGATCTGTGGTGAATTTAAGTTACAAGAGGGAAAGCATGCTGAGATGGAGATGGCAGTTTTCAACAGATCTTGGCATTTCTTTAACCTGAAAACAATTAAAATATACACCTTAAATTTCTGCTACGTGTCTTGTCTTATTTGGGACAAACCATACTGCTTGCTTAAATCATTATATATAAAAAAAATAAGCATGTTTTGGCATAGGGTTATATGCTGCGACCTACACGCAAGAGCTTTCCTTACCATGTTAGTGCCGATTTTGTCATTCTCTGGAACCATTTTTCAGTCCGTTCAGTCCCTTTGTAGAGTGCCAAAAAGGAATAACGATTTATGAACACCCTTTTCCCACACCTTATAATTATTATGAACACTGGTATCCAGATTTTATTCTGACACGGCAATCCCAGAGATCACTTAATTTTAGATACAAATGGCTGCACAAACTGCTGATATTCCATAATGGAAATAATGCCTCTGACATCTTAAACGGTCTTACCTAGCTGTTCCCTTGGCTGGCTATATAAAGCCAATAAATTGAAATGGCCTTGGGCCAGCTCTCAACACAATAGAACACTGTGCCAATTCTCGAAGTGAAGAACACAATATTCACGCGGAAAAAGTGGATTTAGAAGGACAGCATTTACAATCTTGCAAGTGACATTCATTTTGTGATAAGTCCCATTGTCTGGGGTGCCAAATACTTCATTACCACTGTGATATTACAATGAATTTAACAGCAGGAGAGAAAATAAATGATATATATGCAAATCTAAAGCATAAAAAAACTTCTACTGCACTGTTACGTAAAACTCATAACAACACATGGATTGCTAAACCATGGCAGCACATGTGATTATTGCCCTATGGGCAGTCTACCCCATGACATGAGAATGAGGACAGCAGAACAATCACAATAGAATTGGAAAGACAAAATAGAAAAAAAAATCTAGCTTTTCATCCATCACAAACATGAGGGTCAATATAAAGTCTATCACCATATCTATTCAATGTCTCCCTGTCAGGTAGGGTGCCAAAAGAGACTTGGCATACACTACGCCCAGGGGAATCTTACTTCACTCATACCTAAGGTGACCATATGTCCTGGGCAAACTGAGACACTTCCAGCTGCCATAGCCTGGTCCCGGATGGTTGGTCAAAAGTCCTAGAGCGAAGTCCAGCGGGGAGGCAGGCATTGCCGCTTTTGTGTGAGAGCAAGTGGACTAGAGCAGGTGCCACCCCTTCCAGTCCACTTGCCTTGTTCACACACAGGAACAGCAGTGCCTGCCTGGCGTACCGTGACTTTCCATGTCCCCACCAGACTCTACTCTCGGACTTTTGACCAACCTTCTGGGACTGGGCAACAGACGCCAGGAGCATCCCAGTTTGCCTAGGATGTATGGCCACCCTCCCCGTGTCTAGAGCATGAGAATTTATGTCAGGATAAAGACAAATTTATTTTACCTTATTTTAGAAACAAAAGTGAACAATTCCACCAAATTCTTGTAATACCCATCAGAGAGCTAGGAAAAATATTTTTTAAAAATGCAGTGAAAAGAACCTGGGAGAAGTTATGAAGTAGTATTGTTTTTAAGATTAAGATCAGCATCCCCAATTTCCCCCTGAACATTTCCATTTAATAGCAGAAATAATCAAAAGACAAACCAGGTACCAGAGTATTCTGTAGAAATACTGGTTAAAAATCTGCAGATTAGCACCGGTCTTTTTCATTGTGCAAAGACTTCATGTCGATCACTCTGCTGCAGAGGAATGCAGACTACCCCCTTCAAGGTCAATGATGATCTTTAAGCAAGAATAAAGACCTGTAGGCTTTACTCAAGGAAAACTCCACATCTCATGATCTAACTAAGGCAATTCTCTCATGCCAGGACTGAATACTTCTGGCCTGATAAAAATTCATTAAAAAAATAAATAATGAACCTACTCACAAGAAGCATGGTGTTCTTAACCACTGAAGGAGAAAAAAAAAGCAGCTTATCTTCAGAAGGTGCCTGGAGCTCAATGTGCAATATTCCCTTAAAAACAATGCCACCGTCACATCAAGATATTCTGCCCGGCTGGTTCCCAGTATCTAAAGTGTGAGAGGAACACTTAAAGCAATTTCTGAACTCTCATAATAAAGTGAGAAAATGAAATTTTCATTTGAAACGTAATTTCCAAGTGGGAATAGTAATGGCTTGGATTACTCAATAACAGCACATACCACCGGCTTCCAATTATCAAAATAACTGACCACAAACTCCACTAGCATGGGAGGAGGGCGGGCAGGAGGGAGACCACAAGATACATGTATGTATGTAGCATTTTCCATCTCCCAACATGGTTGTCATTAACTGGCACATGAACTATACCACAGCTCTCACTTTTCCCACCACTGAAAAGTATCTGCCTGGCCAAACACCACCACCACTGTAAAAACAATTTGGGACAGGAAAGGCAGATTATCGTATCAAAATGGGAGCATGGGATAGTTTTTAACCAGCCAAAATACCATTTCCCAGTTGGCACATGGCCAAAAAGTTAAGCCCTCTCACACTGTTGTGAAAAGTGCAGGGAGATTGCTAGTAAGGGCCAGAGCCTCAGCTGTACCTGGACAAGGGTGTCTCCAGCACAGGGTTGGGTCATACCCTCCATGCACTGAGCACTGCACCACCCTGACCTCTGCTCCCCGCACCGTCCTGGAAGAGCAGGATGGACCAGAGGAGAGCTCCGCTGGCTGGGGGCGCAACTACAGACATGCACCCCGCTCTGCAGCCCCCACCCTGCCCCACTGACTGCGAGAGATGAGCAAAGCAGCGACAAGAACCAATCGCTCCTGGAGGGAACCCATCCTCTTCCCCCACATTACAGCAGCTTGGGGTAAGTAGCCCAGCAAGAGGTGAGTGAGGAGGTCTCTAAGGAGGGGACAAGCCCCAGCCTCCCCCACTGGATCTAAAGGGGAGGAGGACTGAGGATCTCACCCCCACTAGATCTAAAGGAGAGAAAGGACATGGGATTGCTCCCCCCTGACCTCTGAGGAAGGGGACATGGGACTGACCCCTGGCCCTGGGGGAGGGGATGAGGCCACCCCACATGCCCCAACGACGTGGGGAAGAGATATGGCCTGGGGAAGCAGCACCTGGGGAGTCACGGAAAGGCACCGGGTCCCGCAGGCGCCCTGGCTTGACCCAACCAGTACCTGCGTGCATCACAGGCCCCAGGCTCTGACCGACCGTGCCGTCCACTCGTGGCCCAGCCCGACCTGGTCCCCTCCCACTAAGATGTTGGCAGGTGACAGTCAACAGGTGGGCCATATAGTGTCTGCTGCTGAGACAGCGAGTGCGGGTCAGTGCCACCCCTCAGCCAGCTGGGCAGGGCCACCATTGATGTGCTTTGGGGATCTGCTCGGCCACCTGCCAGCCCAGCTGCACAAAGGGGGAGGAAGGTGACAGGAGAGGTGAGGGCAGGGGTGTGTCCCATGGGAGAGGCAGCACCCTCCGTGGGGCTGAGGCAGGCCCCGGTCCTGGCTGATAATGGGAAGTAAGAGCCGTCTCCTCCTGCAGCACGGGCAGCCCTGTCAGTCAGCCCAGGGCCCTACCAGCCCAGTCCAGTCCAGTCGCTTTCCCTCTTAGACCCTGCTTGAGGTTTACAGATGATTTTTTTTTCCTTTTGCCCCATGCAGAGGCTGGCACTGCTCTGGCACTCCCACAGGTTTTCCCTTCCACACCAGCCTGCCCCAGCCCCACTGGGCTCCACTTTGAGACACCCCTCAAAATGCCAGCACTCAGCTTCCCCTCGTAGTTCTTTGACCGAAAGCAATAGCTCTCAAAAAGCCGACAGTAGGACACGACATCTCCAACTCTGTGGGTTCCTATTTGAAGCCTCTGGGTGTCTATCTTGTGAATCATGAGTAGGCATTTGCAGTCCTAAGGGTGCTAATAACAAATAGCGCCCTACAGCACCCTAAAAGGAGCTTGTGGTACCCAGGGTGTTGCATCCCCTTGGTTGAGAATCTCTGCTCTAGCTAGCTTCACTGTTTCTATGATCAGGAAAGTTAAACCTTTGATAGCAATGGTGGAACATTTTAAAATAATATCTATAGACAGAAGGGTTTGTGGTCAAGGGTAGCATACCCAAGAAAGCCAAGCTACTATAAAAAGATCCTGACCTCAGAACACTGTAGTGATGATTCATTACTTGATGCCTGACTATATAGCTGAAAGAATGGTATTTTTTATTATTAAACCTTGTACATTTCTTTGTCTTGAGGTTTCAATATCCAGTAGGGATGATGCACTGCACAGCTGTTTGCAAAATCTAGGAGCTGAAGTTCCATGGGTTTTCATGCAATAAAGGCTACTCATAGCTGTAAGCACAATCCTGGTTTAGACTTCAGCATTTAACATGGTGAGAAAATTCAGTTACATCAGAAAATACCTCGTTAAACCAGGGAAGGATGAAGAATGCTTGGCTGCAAAAATACAAGGAAGCAAGTAAAGAATTAATAAATCAGATGTGTACGGAGGGGTGAAATCATAGGAAAATAAAATAAAGACAAGAATTTGAAGAACAGGATTTGGATGGGGGTATGTGACAGACTGATGTAGTACTTTCTATAAGCAAAGGATCTCTGCACTTTATCAAAATATACTTTAAACAGTAGTATTACAGCACCAGTGTGGTAAATGGAGAAGGTTTTATGCATTCAACAATAGCACATAGCAGCAAAACACATGGGAGCAAAACTGTTAGAACTCATCATGCCAAAAGAGGAAAAGATGGCTTAACTTCTGCTCAAGTTTCATATAATCCTTGATTTCCCTTTGGATGGTCCACTAAGCAGGCAATCCTCCTTCTCCCCAGGATACCTTACCTGAACACATCTAACCGTTCTGTAACTCTCTGTTGGTACTCTACTAACATGTCAGCATTGAATTTGAACCTAACATCTAAAGAAGTTCTTACTTCCTGTAAGAGCTGGAAGTTGGAAATAGCAAACAGAAATCTTAGCCCAGCTGAAGAACAATTCTAACAAGAGGATAGCCACTAAAGTAAGAGGCCTTGATTCTCTGCTCCAAACTTTACTTGGACAGATGTGAGTCAGATAGTTCCTTTTTTTCAGGGAAGATTTTCTAGAGCAGGGGTGGCCCATCTGCAATACAGGTGCTACAGGTGGCACAGGCAGCCTCTGTGTGTGGCACGTGGCAGATCGCGGAGGGAGCAGCAATAAGGCAGGGAACAGGACACAGAGGGACATATCAGACAGGACAAGAGGATTGGAATTGCCCTTGTGGAGGATACGGGTCTTAACTTGTGGCATGCCTGCCAAAATGGTTTGACCTCCTGTTTTAGACGCTGTCTGCATTGATTTTAAGACCTATTTTGTGTTGCTTCCAAAGGGTTTAAGTGGACCAGATAATCCATGCTAGTTTTTTAGTGAAATTTGGTGGTTCGTATGACCATACATCCCAACACAGGGTGCTCCATTGACACGCATACTGAAGAAGCACAGGATTCACTTAACTGCACAGTGCAATGCCAATCCCTAGGTGCTGCATATAACTAACAATGGTCACAGAAAAGCTAAGTACATAAACCACTTATGTGTATAGCATCTTTCAGTTCTGCTGTCTGCTTTGTGACTCACTTGGAGTCTATATAAGGCAGTCTTAGAAACAGTAACCACCAGCCTTGAAGAGGTGGGGAAAGCTTTAGCTCAGACTGCTCATTTAGCCTATAAGGTGTATCTCTATCCTGCGTTTTGTAGTTAATGAACATTGTTTGTACTGAGGCCAGGTATGATCACACTTCAGGTAAGTGCATTGTTTGTTTTTCAGTCCAGAGGTTATATGATTTAAAGGAAGGTACTGGTTTGGAAGAACAATTTTGTTATTTCTTCCAGCTTTTTATTTCAGTTTCAGCAAATGATGGTATATTTGGTCACCTACTTGTGCTATCCATTGGCACTGCTGTGATATAAACTTAGGCAGAGTAGCATTATCTCTAGGTAGGAGAATCTCAGTCTTCACTGTCCATTTTTCAAAGACCGAACAAGATAGCCTTGATGGAAGTAAGAAAAATGGAAGGAAACCAGTATAGGTGCCCTTTTCATAAACTTTTCAGAGCAGTGCTAAATTAAAAGGAGAAATAGGTGAGAAGCAGAGATAAAAGGGAAAGAAGTAAAATGGAAAATCTGAAAGGAATAGTTTACAGATAACAGGACTAGAGGAATAAAAGTGAAGTAGGGTTTGGAACTACCATGGTAAAGGATAAGAAACCCAAGACTCATAAGCAACAAGTTAAAACTACACTGAGATGATAGAATCTTTCTTTTGTAATTATGGTCATGGTATTTATAGTCCCATGACATAAAAATCTCATGGGAATGACAGGTTACCACACATTGAAAACAGTAACAACAGTGTAAAAGAAAAACCCTAAAAATATTGCAGGTATCACCTGTTTGTCAGGGACTATGAAAACTGGAAGTGATGCCGATTGAATCTTGTGTGTTAGGATCAGGCCCTGGGGGCTGGCACCAACCCTTCCCCCCCATGCACTGTGATTGGCCCCAAGGGCCTGGTGCCATCCCCTCCAGACAGGACTGGCCCCCAGGGTTTAAGCACCCATGTTGTACACAATTCATTTTTTAGCAGAACATTAACATATCAATATACTTCATTAAGAAATGCATCGATATCATGTTGAATGGGAAAGAAGAACAAGAGGAAAACCTGCTAAGAAGAATATAGCATTTGTGTGTAATGTGCACTTAATAGTCAGCGAATTTAATTTTTTTTAAACATTATTATTCAGTGGCAACAATGGAATTCAGAATCATTCTTTTACAAGTTGCAGAAACAAAGCAAGCTATTCTGTTCTTCCTTCAGTTTAGCAATTACAGTGATATACTGTACCATTCTTTGTATTAAAAGCTGTCAAGTAACACTTGGTATATGCTAGTGGTGTTCAGCATTTTTCCCCTTTCAGCCATTTGGGCAGTGCCTGGTCTGACCGTGGGCCGGAAGGTGATTCCAATCCAGCACCCATGCCAGTGCCATGCCTACCATCTGGCCACGTGGAGTAGGGTGGGGAAGCAGTCCGGCCTGTGTCTGGCACTGCAGGAGAAAAAGAGGGCTTCATCTGGCCCGACTTGGGGTGGGGGGCAAGGAGGAAAGAGATGTCACCTGGCCCCACTGG
>NW_005841899.1:525176-534935 GCF_000455745.1 Alligator sinensis | reverse complement strand
AGAGGGAACCGGGCCCCGCGGGGGGGGGGGGGGGCAGGGGGAGGGAAGGAGGCATGACCTGGCTCCAACCCAGCCCTGTGGTGAAAAGAGGGCATGGCCTGGCTCTGCCCTGACTCAATGGGAGAAAGGGGTCATGACCTGTGTGGCAGGGTGCTTAGTGTACCTGCCACTTAAAGAGGAGAGACAGCCTGAAAAGTAGCATGCAGGTGCCAAGGGGGGTGCTAATGAGACCCACATCTGACTAGGAGTGGGCTGGGCTTAGACAGGATATAAGCCCAGACCCTGAGTTGAGCAGGCAATAAGATCCTGGAGGCTGCCAAGGGAACATCTCCCAAGCAGGATGGTTGCAGCTCCAGAATGCCAACACAGAGAGTACAGCCAGCAGCAGTCTGGAGGCCTGGGAAGGAACAAAAGGGTGGAGGAGGTCCCTAGGGACCCAGCTAGGGGGCTGGAGCCCAGAGAGGGGCTGAGTGAGAGATCAAGGGGTCTGAGTGTGGGACCAGTGGGGTCCAGGACCCCAGAGAGGATCTACGTGAGGAACCAAAGGGTCTGAGGGTCCAGAGAGTGGCTGAGTGAGGGGCCAGGGGGTCTGAGAGCCCAAGGGGCTGAGAGTGTAGAGAGCGAACATCAGAAAGTGATGACACCTACAAGGCATGGGTTGTGGTGCAGGGATGGCTGGAGCTCTGCAATCAGCCCATAAGGCAATGACCATAGGAACCTGTTGGTCATTAGAGTGGCAGTAATTTGGGAAGCTCTGGGGCAGCCTCCCTTAGATATAAGGTGAATACCCCAAGGTGTGGTGGGTGAATGAAGGGGTGACTGTCCACAGACACCAGAGTGAGTAAGGGCTGAAGGGACCCAGGGGTTTCATGGCCACCCCTAGAGATGATCCCGTTACAGCGGGGTCTCATGGGGGGAAAGGGGACTTTGCCCGGCTCCAAGGGGAAAAGGAGGCACAGCCCAGCTTTGTGACGGTTGGGGGAAAAGGGAGCATGGCTTGGCTTCAACTTGGTGCATGGGGCTTTGGAAATTTGGCAGAGGGGAGGATAATCATATCCAATTGCCATGACTCCCCCGCCAGCAAATTTCCTGTCCTGTGGGTTGCCTGGTGGGCCAGATGTGATGGCTCCATGGTCTGCATTTGGCCCAGAGGCCAGAGGTTGAGCACCCTTGGTGTACATAGTCTTTTCAATGTAATACCTTGAATTTATTTCCTTTGAACAAAATAAAACTACTACTTAGGAGAAAAAACAAACAAACTATGCTTATAAGAATATTTTAATCTCAGTTAATTGTCACTCTTGCACCTGATCCTTCATTTCCTACTCAATGGATACGTCTACCCAAGATGCTAAATGTACAGTAGCCTAATTCTACTGTGCAGTAGTGTGCAGGGCAAAACTCATGCTAATACGCTACTGTATAGTAGTATTAGGCTACTGCCCAGTTACTGACACTAAAAAGCTGTGTGCCAGCACCACTGCACAGTAGCACCAGTTACTGCTCATTGATTTAGTACTTGGTTATCCAAGTCCTAAACTTAATGTGCAGTAACTATGGCACATTAATGAATATGTAGACACACCCAGTTATATCTATTTTGTATTACAAAGCCCCCATGGGGACCAGACAAGATTATAAGAACTTCATTGTATTGAAGTGCTGTAGCACACAAAGTAAGAGACGGTTCCTGAAGAGTTTACAGTTTAAAATATATAAATCAGTATAACAATTATGATCTTGATTTCATCTAGCTTTTCCTTTATGCATAGTATAAAATCTAAATGTATGCCTCTGACATCATACCATATATATTTAGATTTTATATTACATATAAAGGAAAAGCTAGATGAAATCAAGATCATAATTATATGTACCCACACACACACACATCGCTATAATCTTGATTTCACTTGATATAAATGTGCAAGTGAACAGTTCTTTGTGCATCAGCCCTTACTGTCTTTTTCTTCACACACCCAAATTACCAAAACTGGCTTGTCTAGAATTTTCACCCGAAATGTTGATTGTTCAAAACTTTGAAAGCACATTATAGGTAGAAGTGAATTTCTTGATCCAGTCTATGGAAAGTTGCCAGCTATTGAAATAGTGAGGGTCTTTTTTGTGAAATTGTGAGGACTTAAAGCAGTATAAAATGTACTGCCAAAAACATGCATTCTATTTAATCACATTTTTTTCACCAGTTGTCCTTATCCCTGCTAAGTATGTTTCCAAAAAGATAAACTGAGGCTCAGAAACTTGCATGACTCTCCAAAGGTCAGTCCAGCTGGTGAGTAGCAAAATTTGGAATAGAGCTGAGGAATTATGACTCAGTCCTCTGGTGGAAGCACTAGATGTACTACTTATTAATAGTGCTGCCTAATAATATCTTTACTGAGCTGCATATTTTATACTTATCACAGATAATATCTATTAAAACAGGATGACTCTTTCAACTATATCAAAATCAAGCTACATGCTCTGCAGGAGTAAATCTAGGGGCCAGATGTTCAGCTGCACTCTAGTAGCCTTTGTAGAGCTGTTTTAAAGCTGACATAGCTGTATACCAGTAGCAGTGAATAGTCATCAGGAAGGGAGAGTGGGTTGCACACTCACTCTTCCCATTCTGCTTGGACAGCTCCCAAAGTGAGCGGCGCTGGCAGATGAGGCGGTATGGCCAGGCATCTGGAGTTGCACTCATTTAGTGTATTTTTTTCTGCTTACTTATGAAATGCAAGCCACAAATTAAAGCTGTCTCTCTTATGGCTGGAACCCCACTGGAGGCATCAGTTCACATGCCACGTGTGCTTCCTCAGATGTGAGTTCCCCTGTCAGAGTTTCACAAGGGTATGCAATTTGCACCTCACTGCACCTGGAATCAGTCACACTTTTCAACGTCTTGTTTTAAAAGGAATCTAGATGAGATGCATGCAAACAGTAGAAACCACAGCTTTCCAAGCCACAGTGCTAAACATTTCTTCTTCAGAGGACAAGGTACCTGTGCTCGGTGGTTCTTAAGGCATTTGGAGAAAATGGGTCAATGTGGTAAGAAGCCCGTAATTTTTTCTAAAAGGGTAATTTTTGTGTGTGTGTATATTTAGTGCCTGATACACTTAGTTGCTTCCCATTGCAAAATCACTTGGATTCTTATGCTTAATGTGCACTAACTGCTGCTTGAATGCTTCATTTCTTCTTTTATTAAAATGATTTTGTGTTTATCTGAGTATGAATTAAAGAGTGGGGACTATCATTCTTTAGAGTTATGAAACGGCCGCCTTTTCTATACTACATTTTTGTGTACTACATGGGAATAACATGTTATTGCACTCTATAAAATCAACTACAAAAACAATACAGAGTCCCATGTGCAACCAAGTGAAAGGATTTCTGTCTTACAGTGATAGTTAGGTTTTATGAGTGGAAGCACCTTCACGAATATAAGTTTTAGAAACTTGGCTGACAAACGTTTTAATGAGCAAAATTACAAATTAGGTTCCATTCCTGTTGGTTCTCTTCAAGAGTGAGTTCTGAAGTTTACTTCAAAGGATTTGAATCAAACCCTGCAAGTGAATTTACTCCTATACACAGGCCTCATACGGGTCTTATGCAAAGCAATCCATTTCACCCAGTTTGAAAGAGGCTCCCACTGTCTTCAGCTGCTTTTTACATCAGGTCCTTGAAGGGCAAGATGGTAGAAAACACGGAAGAAAATGTATATCAAAGATGCAATTGTTAAAGCTTCAGTCTTGATCAAATAATTTATTTTAAGGCTTGCAGCAGGAAGGGGTGGTGTGTTCAGCCTGTACCAGACATGATATAAGACCCAGTGCAGCAATGTGCTTAAGCATGCAAATATTTCTACTTCTATACAGTAAAGTAGTTAAGTATGTGTTTATATTCAACTGGACTATTGGTCCCAATGGAAAAGGAGGGGGGAAGAAGAAAAATCTGTGGTCTATTGTAAATATCTTCCAAAGTTCTCAGATTGTACTCTGGCTTAAATTGCATATAGGTTATCTATTTTGCATATAGGTTATCTATTTTGCTTTACACTATGAAATGGGGAAGGAGGGGGGAAATCACTGCTCTTTTAAAAAAATATATAACTAAAGCTCATTAGTCTTTAAACTACCAGTATACAAGGAAAAATGTTTCACTGTGAACATATTAGAAGCAGAGACTTCATGTGTTTTTGGCTATGTAGATTTTTCTGAAGCATCAGTCTTCATAACCGTAGAAGGTGAGAGTAGGATCTCAAGTTTTTCTACTGTGCTCTATGTTACTGAATATTCCTAACAAATATTAGCCAGTGGCATTATTTTAAATTTGCAGGACAAATTTGCTTTTTTTCTCTTGTCACTTATCTGAGTTTCCTCACACTTTTATTTACAGTATGTATGGGAACATCAATACCTGAGAGACTCAAGCACTGAAATGTCCCTTCAGGCGCTGTGATATACAACAAGACATCCATCATTTTAAGCAAACTGCCTTCGTAGCAAGGTGAGATAGATGAGACAAAGGGAAAATGCTGTGACCCAACATCACCAAAATCTATTTCTTCCTTCCAGAATTATTTGCCACCTCTGCAATCAAACATGCAGATCTCAGATCAGCCTCATCAGTCATCTTTGGACTCATGGATGACTTCCCTATTTACTGGAAGACTGCCATCCTTGTATTGAGGGACTGCCAGTGATAACAACATAAGAGAAACAAGTATTTTAATTGGTAATGGAATTTCTAAACATGAGAATGTAACTATACTGCTGTCACTCAATTATTTTCAGTATGTAAATGATGTTGATGATACTTCAACTATTTAAAATAAAAACCCTTTTAAAAGTCAAGTGAAAGCTCTATACGAAAAATGAGTAGAAAAGCAAATATTCATGATTTACCAAGCAACATACACAAACTGCAGTCTATGGGAATGAGCATGAGATGGGACTATCTGCATCCCTTGCCCACATTGGTGAGCAGTCAGTTAGCATGTGACTTCCATGAGTAGTCGCATTTTTAGATAATAATATTATATTTATGGGAACAGCTGCTCACTCTTTTGAGGAAGGCAGCCAAAATATGTTCCTCCAGATCAGAGGTAGGCAATTATTTGCAGCTGCAGGAGAGAATGATCCTGGGTCAGAGGCAGGTGGATAGGTGGGTGCTAAGCCCCAGCTGTTGCTGCTGCTTGTCTCCACAGTGGCATGGGGGAAGCTTCCCCAGCCAATATTCATCCCCATAGCAATGTAGGAAGAATGCCCACAGGAGCCCAAAGTCTGCTGCTGCTGAATTCAGCCAAAGCCCCATGTCTTTGGGAGCTGAATCTGGCCTATGGGCTGTAGGTTGCTGACCCCTGTTCCAGATTACTCCAATTTTATTTCTGTTGTTTATGCTATGTAGTACTTGTATAGTACCTATAGACGCTGTTTATAGACTAAAGATTGCATAGCTTGCATAGGGCTGGTATGGGAGGGCAGCATTTGACCTCAGATATTTCTGTAGGAAAGATTTTGATGCCTTTACTTATGCTGAGGAACACTATACTTTATGAGGAATCCTATTGATTTCATTGACAGTATTTCTGAATAAGGTGCTACTCCAAATGAAACAAAATCAGTCTTTATTACGTCACCCCCGATGTAGGTGCGTGATTTTTCAAGGTGGCTTAAGCATTGTCTTAAACACGAGAAGATGTGATAGAGCAGCATGAGCAGAGGCTGTGAGGAGGTAGGGCTGCAGCTCTGTATCTGAGCCTGAGTCAGGGCCAAAGATGGAGCTGCAGCAGCTGTCTTCATCCTCCCTCTTGTATTCAAATCCAAGATGAATCCACGTGGAATGGCAAAAAATCCCTTGTCTTGGATTTGAGTAAATGTGATAACCTTGGAAGGGATGGGGGCTTGGGCTGATATAATCACTCCTAAATAACAGTGTAGACATATCCAATAACATTTTACAGCATTTAATAAATTTCATTGGGCTTTTTATCATTGTCAACTTGAACTGAAGGACCTAGATTGTAGACACTGAGAATCCAGTTCAACATTTATCCCCAGTTGTGGTAGATTTTCTAGTGTAGAGAAATATAGCAAAGGTATTTCCATTTGCCTTCTCATCATTATACCAAGGTTGCCATTTAAAACCCAAGGCACTCCCCCTGTGACCTCTTCTATCTCTGGTCACCCCATTCAGGCATTGGCCCCTCAGCCTGAGCTCTACCTGTGCTTGGACACTGACCCCTGGGTCTAGGCACAGGCCCCTCTAGGGCTCCTCCTGCTTCCAGTCCTAGGCCAACCACTCTTCAGGGCCCTTGTTCACGCCCATCCCAGTTGAGCCATCCTTCAGGCCACCTATTACTCTGGGTTGAATCCCTCTCAGCGTTAATCCAGCTCACTCCTCCTGGCCCTTTGCAAGGCTCAAAACCCAGAGTTCCCCAGGCATCCTGCTATGTAGTCTCCTTCTCCCCTACAGCCACAACCTGGTCTTTCAGTGTAACACAAACCGCAAATAGCAACAGAAACAAAAACACACAACTGATCCCCCCAGATGCCACACCTATACAACTCCTTGTGCTATGAGGAGCTAAGTCAGTCTGAGCCTTGGGCTCCTGGCTCCACCTGACCTGGCATGTTGTTAATAAGGCCCAGGTTCTGCTCATCCCTTATCATCAGCCAAGTGTTCTGCTGCCTGCAACTTGCAGGTTGAGTCCTGCAGCCCTCATAGCTGGACTCCTTCTAGGCTGCATTTGCTTTGTGACTCTGTTGTTCCTTCCTCCAAGAAACAGGGAAGGGGGTCCCCTGTTACATGCTGGTGGTAACTTTATACATCAACAAGGGTGTATTTGCTATGAGCAATCACAGGGTGGCAGCATAGAGATGAAAGCAGTACACAATGAATTTAAATAAAAATGTGATGGCTTTAGTGGGAATTTGGTGGCACATAGGATTTGTGATGGACCTCAACATGGGGTTCAGTTTATCCTTTTGATAGGGTAGTTTGTTATGTTTAATGCTTTGAAGATGTACCTGCTTAAAGTATTGTTTATATTTAGCCTTATTTAATCATTGCTTCAGTTTTGTTTTTATTAAGTTTTTATTTTTATCACTGAAAGAAGTTTTTTTAACATAACGTAACAATGGCCTTGTTATCAGCTCCAGTTAACTGAACTTGGCACTAACTGGCTGATTCAGAGGGATAAAAGGATTGGATATATTAATGAAAGGTGATAAGGGAGACCAATGGACAATGCCCAAAGTAAGATACCCAGAAAAAGGCCAAATTAAGAGGTGTACTTTTGATGGGTCTGATAGACAAAGGAATATGCTGATAGGATAAAAGATGAACAGTATGCTGACCGCAGAGAATATAAAAGGGGGCAGCAAGAAAATTCATCATCATTGTCATAAATATAGCCTTCTACACCTGTCTGGACTGTCCCGGCCCATGATGTACCCTTTGCTTCCAGGAACTGAGTGGTTGTCTTTTTTGCTGAGCAAAGTAAGATCTGGGATTGGGTGAGATTATTGTACTGAATGTTTCTCTCTCTCTGAATATAGAAACTGCCAAGATAATACTTGTTGTATTAATACAGTTAGAGTTTGATATTAAGGCACTGAATTGTCTGCATTCATATTTCGCATTCCTTTTAAGGGTTAATTGTGCTTTAACACAATTGTGGTGCTAACATTTTGTAATGACAAGATTGTTGTTGTCTCATTTTTGCATTCCTAGTTTGTTGTCTTTTTAAATCTGTGGTTAACCCACTGATATAGAAAATTTAATTTCCATAGCGATTCTAAACCTGAGCCCGTTGTGTTTGATCATACCAAAGGTAGCCCTGAGAAAGCATCACTGTTTTATACCGATAACTGCTTTAAGCTAAATGCCTTTTCTCTGCCTGCTGCTATATTTAGCTATACCAGGATTGACTAGTCATTAGCATTTTGCTTTTTATTCTTCCTGGAAAAATCAGCAAATGTCAAATAAATATCATGGATGCAAGACTAAGCGAACCTAGCGCAGTTCTGACTTATGCAATTTTCCAGTTAACAGTGTATTACTAGAAAGTGTCCTTAGTTTCTAACAAAAAAATTCAGAATGGAATCTTAGGTGGTGTTATGCTGTAATATTTTTTCCTGCTACCAATAAGGGCCAAATTTGCAAGGGATATTCACTTTGTTCAGGACAGGGTAGGGTCTTAGCACATTCACCACTAAATTCATAGATTCATAGATTATAGAGTCGGAAAGGACCCAATGGATCATCATATCTGATGCCCTGCCCCTGGCAGGAAAGAGGACTGAGGTCAGACAATCCCAGCCATGTGATTGCCAAGCTTCCTCTTGAAGACCTCCAAGTTAGGAGACAGCACCACCTCTCTTGGAAGCCCATTCCAGACTCTGGCCACCCTTATTGTAAAAAATTTCTTCCTAATGTCTAACTTAAATCTACTCTCCACTAGTTTGCACCCATTATTCCTAGTTACTCCCTGGGGTGCTCTGGAAAACAGGGCCTCCCCAATTCCCTGCTGTCCTCCCCTGATAAACTTATAGGCGGCTACAAGGTCTCCCCTCAGCTGTCTTTTGTAAAGGCTGAAGAGATCTAGATCCCTCAACCTCTCCTCATAGGGTCTTTCCCAGAGACCACTGATCATGTGAGTGGCCCTCCTCTGAACCCTCTCCAGATTCTCTGTGTCCCTCGTGAAGTGCGGTGCCTAAAACAGGACACAGTACTTCAACTGAGGCCTGACCAATGACATATAGAGGGGGAGCATCACCTCTCTCGATCTGTTGGTCATGCATCCGCTAATGCACGATTAGGTCCGATTGGCTTTGTTGATGGCCTCATTACATTGCTGGCTCATGTTCATCTTGGAGTCAACTATGACTCCAAGATCTCCCTCAGCCTCTGAGCTGCTGAGGAGGTCATCCCACAACCTGTAGGTGTGCAGAGGATTCCTCCTTCCCAGGTGGAGTACCTTACATTTATCTTTGTTGAATCGCATCCTATTTCATTCCGCCCACTGATCCAACCTGTCCAGGTTGGCCTGTATCTGCTCCCTGTCCTCTGGTGTAGTAACTTTGACCCATAACTTGGTGTCATCAGCAAACTTAGAGAGGGTGCTCTCCTCACCCTCATCCAAATTACTGATAAAGATATTAAATAACACCAGTCCAAGGACCGAACCCTGCGGGACACCACTGCCCACCTCCTTCCAGGCTGAGAATGACCCATCCATCACCACTCTCTGTGTGCGGTCACTAAACCAGTTGACACCTACACAGTCAGGTGGGTGACAAACTCCACAGCTCGTTAGCTTCCCTATAAGAGTAGGATGCAAAACTGTGTTGAAGGGCTTCCTAAAATCCAGGTAGATGACATTGGCCTCCGCTCCTGTGTCAAGGCAGTGTGTTACCTGGTCATAAAAGGCTATAAGGTTTGTCCAGACAGGATCTACCTGTGATGAACCCATGCTGGTTTTCTTTCAGCATCATTTCCCCTGCTGGGCCTTCAAAAATAAGCTCTTTAATGATTTTTTCCAGTGTTTTCCCAAGGATAGAGGTAAGACTGGCTGGCCTAAAGTTACCTGGCTCATCCCTTCTCCCCCTCTTAAAAATGACCACCACGTTGGCCCTTTTCCAGTCCTCAGGGACCTGGCTGGAGCACTATGAGTGCTCAAACAGCCGTGCCAGCGGCTCAGCTATGACACTGGCCAATTCCTTCAGCACCTGTGAGATGGGCCAACTAGGACCATCCCCA
>NW_005841899.1:522629-525025 GCF_000455745.1 Alligator sinensis | reverse complement strand
AACCACCAACTGACCTGATTTGTCCTGCAGGGGCCCTATGTTACTCTGCGCCTTCCTTTTGCTTGCTATGTATCTGTAGAAGGACTTTTTATTGTCCTTAATAGTTGTAGCCGCATCACTGTTTTATACCGATAACTGCTTTAAGCTAAATGCCTTTTCTCTGCCTGCTGCTATATTTAGCTATACCAGGATTGACTAGTCATTAGCATTTTGCTTTTTATTCTTCCTGGAAAAATCAGCAAATGTCAAATAAATATCATGGATGCAAGACTAAGCGAACCTAGCGCAGTTCTGACTTATGCAATTTTCCAGTTAACAGTGTATTACTAGAAAGTGTCCTTAGTTTCTAACAAAAAAATTCAGAATGGAATCTTAGGTGGTGTTATGCTGTAATATTTTTTCCTGCTACCAATAAGGGCCAAATTTGCAAGGGATATTCACTTTGTTCAGGACAGGGTAGGGTCTTAGCACATTCACCACTAAATTCATAGATTCATAGATTATAGAGTCGGAAAGGACCCAATGGATCATCATATCTGATGCCCTGCCCCTGGCAGGAAAGAGGACTGAGGTCAGACAATCCCAGCCATGTGATTGCCAAGCTTCCTCTTGAAGACCTCCAAGTTAGGAGACAGCACCACCTCTCTTGGAAGCCCATTCCAGACTCTGGCCACCCTTATTGTAAAAAATTTCTTCCTAATGTCTAACTTAAATCTACTCTCCACTAGTTTGCACCCCTTATTCCTAGTTACTCCCTGGGGTGCTCTGGAAAACAGGGCATCCCCAATTCCCTGCTGTCCTCCCCTGATAAACTTATAGGCGGCTACAAGGTCTCCCCTCAGCTGTCTTTTGTAAAGGCTGAAGAGATCTAGATCCCTCAACCTCTCCTCATAGGGTCTTTCCCAGAGACCACTGATCATGTGAGTGGCCCTCCTCTGAACCCTCTCCAGATTCTCTGTGTCCCTCGTGAAGTGCGGTGCCTAAAACAGGACACAGTACTTCAACTGAGGCCTGACCAATGACATATAGAGGGGGAGCATCACCTCTCTCGATCTGTTGGTCATGCATCCGCTAATGCACGATTAGGTCCGATTGGCTTTGTTGATGGCCTCATTACATTGCTGGCTCATGTTCATCTTGGAGTCAACTATGACTCCAAGATCTCCCTCAGCCTCTGAGCTGCTGAGGAGGTCATCCCACAACCTGTAGGTGTGCAGAGGATTCCTCCTTCCCAGGTGGAGTACCTTACATTTATCTTTGTTGAATCGCATCCTATTTCATTCCGCCCACTGATCCAACCTGTCCAGGTTGGCCTGTATCTGCTCCCTGTCCTCTGGTGTAGTAACTTTGACCCATAACTTGGTGTCATCAGCAAACTTAGAGAGGGTGCTCTCCTCACCCTCATCCAAATTACTGATAAAGATATTAAATAACACCAGTCCAAGGACCGAACCCTGCGGGACACCACTGCCCACCTCCTTCCAGGCTGAGAATGACCCATCCATCACCACTCTCTGTGTGCGGTCACTAAACCAGTTGACACCTACACAGTCAGGTGGGTGACAAACTCCACAGCTCGTTAGCTTCCCTATAAGAGTAGGATGCAAAACTGTGTTGAAGGGCTTCCTAAAATCCAGGTAGATGACATTGGCCTCCGCTCCTGTGTCAAGGCAGTGTGTTACCTGGTCATAAAAGGCTATAAGGTTTGTCAGGCAAGATCTACCTATGACAAACCCGTGCTGGTTTCTTTTCAGCATTGTTTCCCCTGCTGGGCCTTCACAAAGACGCTCTTTGATGATTTTTTTCTAGCATTTTCCCAGGGATAGAGGTAAGACTGACTGGCCCAAAGTTACCCAGCTCATCCCTTCTCCCCCTCTTAAAAATGAGCACCACGTTGGCCCTTTTCCAGTCCTCAGGGACCTGGCTGGAGCACTATGAGTGCTCAAACAGCCGTGCCAGCGGCTCAGCTATGACACTGGCCAATTCCTTCAGCACCCGTGGATGGAGGTCATCTGGGCCAGCTGACTTGTACTTATCCAGCCCCTCTAAATGCTCCTTAACTAAGTCAGCACTAACCTTTGGCGGTCTGGTGCCTTTTGGACATCTGTCTATACTCAAGGTGGGGGAATTGTCTTGGTCGGTATTAAGGAATACTGAAGCAAAGAACTCATTGAAGAGCTCTGCCTTTTTCTCTGCGTCAACCACCAACTGACCTGATTTGTCCTGCAGGGGCCCTATGTTACTCTGCGCCTTCCTTTTGCTTGCTATGTATCTGTAGAAGGACTTTTTATTGTCCTTAATAGTTGTAGCCAGCCTAAGCTCCAGTCCTGCCTTGGCCTGCCTAACTGATTCCCTGCAATAGCGTGCCAGGGAGGTGTATGCCTCCTTGGTGGCTG